>NC_143547.1:56617551-56922025 GCF_031878675.1 Megascapheus bottae | reverse complement strand
AAAGAAAAAATATAAAGATTTCTCTATCATATATAATAATATTATGTATTTGAAATTAATAACACAAAAGAACAGGCCTGAACACCAATGCAATGGAACTAAGGACCCAGATATTAGCCCACAGACCTATGGACACCTAGTCTTTGATAAGAGACCCAAAAAAATAGAATGGAAGAAAGACAGCCTCTTCAACATGTGGTGCTGGCAAAACTGGTTAAGCAGCACCTGCAGTAAACTAAAGTTGGATCCTTCTTTTCCACCCTGCACCTGGATTAACTCCCTCCTAACAGAGTGGTGTTTATTTGTGGAGGTGATGCACTCAGTTTCTTACCCAGAAACTGGACTGGAGTCTGTGCCCCTGCTATTGTGCTCCCCAATATTGATGTGGTCCCAAATAATCAAAGTCTTCCTATTTCCACATTGAGCATATTGAGGGGAGAGCTAAAAGAGCAATTCAAATTATTCCTACGATTATAGGCCTCGGAGTGGCCACTGGGGCCGCTACTGGGGCGGTGGAGCTGGGAACCTCCTTACATTATTATAAAGCTTTATCTCAACAGATGATTAATGATTTACAAGCTGTTTCTAGTTCTCTTTTAGATCTCCAGGAACAACTGGACTCCCTGGCTGAGGTAGTTCTGCAAAATCGTCCAGGACTCGACCTCATAACCACTAAAAAGGGAGGGTTATGTCTTTTCTTGCAGGAGGAATGCTGTTTTATGCTAATTGATCAGAAATAGTCCAAGACAAGGTTAACTAGCTCCAAGACGATCTTGAAAGATGCAGGAAAGAGCTACAAGCCAACTTCCTGTGGACTGGACTGCATGGATGGCTACCCTATGTCCTCCTTTTCTTGATCCTATACTCCTCTTGCTCTTACTTTTAACTTTTGGGCCCTGTGTTATCAATAAGGCCATATAATTCATTCTAAGCAGGATAGAATCCATTCAGTTGATAAATGTACCGGTGCATTACCAGAGGCTTGCTGACGATGCCAATGACCCCAATGACCAACAAGAGCCCTATGATGAGGAGGGATCCCTAGACTCCCTTAAATGTCTCTCCGAGAGCCAATGACAGGTAAGATCTCTGGAGCAGAGACAGACTAAGACAGGCCCGGGGATGATCATTACCAGGGGGACAGAAGGCCGCAGAGTACTCAATGAAGGGTAAGATCCCCTGAAGGGGACAACCTAAGAGAGGGGCTTTGGGTGCATGGCCTCCCTGTTTTAACAAACAAAAAGCGGGAGCTGTTGGGACTTGGTCTCCATCTCTGAGGCCTGTTCATCATTCTGGCTCAACCGCCATTAAAGGGCTTTGGCCAGGAATTCCTCGCGTACCTCTCTTGAGGTATTTGTATTCCTTGCACACCTCTCTTGATGTATTTCTGTGTACATGACTCAACTGAACCCCCATAGGTTAGGTCTTCTGCTCACACGGTTTCCTGCACTGGCCCCGCCCAGTACCTAAAAATTTGCCCTGACCCTTAGTGATAGCACCTTGGCCCTCTTCCTATAGGTCCTTTTCTTGCTTCCCCATTTCCTCTTTCCCCCATAGTATATAACTAAGTACCCAACACAATAAAGAGAGATCTGCTACTCTTTCATGGCTGACACAGCTCCTGGCTCAGTGTTATTTTCTCCCCGGTAATTGAGGGAATTGAGGGAGAGCTGGGTTATCGATACTTGCCATCTTGCTCAGTTCCAGGGGACTTCAGGCTGGCCCTGGGTGTCCCTCTCATACCCGTATTGCTCGAGAGCAGCAAAAATCCAGCAATTCCACTACTTATCATTTACCCACTGGTCCAGAAACAGGGACATACTAAATCCACTAGCACAACAATGTTCATTGCAGCACTGTTTACCATAGCAAAGATATGGAACCAACCCAGATGAGTGGATCAACAAGATGTGGTATTTATACACAATGGAATTCTAGGTTGCTGTCAGAAAGAATGACATTGCCCCATTTGTAAGGAAATGGAAAGACTTAGAAAAAAATATTATTAAGTGAAGTAAGCCAGACTCAAGGGAACATAGGCTCAATGGTTTCCCTCATGTGTCATAATCAGTAGAAACCTTGGGCTCTCCTAGCAGAGATTTACAATGGAGCAAAACCTAGATACATAAGGCCATATAGTATGACACTAAATGAAAGGACCTCCAGGACATAGAAACAAAAGCCATGTAATGAGTGATTGCTGTCCTTAATGTACTATGTTATTTCTCATCTCTTTTGCTGTCCCTTGGTTATCTCATATTGTTACAATATTTCACCTTGTTATCTGATGTATTGTAAATATGTGTATTTGGTTAGTTGAAATCAGATAGGGAAGGGGAGAAAACAATATGAGGGGCAGAGGTGGGGGGAGGGAAATAGGGACCAAGACATGAGAAAGGGTATCAATGTTTGTGAAATAATGCACCTTCTATCTGGTGAATGAAATGTAACCCTTTTAATAATTACAATAAAATATCTGAAAAAAAGTTCATGACTGGATATAATGTGGATAAGAGAATAGGTAATGAGTCAAGGACCTAATTGGCCCCAAAAGTTATCAGTACATAAAACACTTCTCTGTAGCATTGCCATGTGCTGAATCCTGTGCCTTATTTTTCTGACCATTTCTTGTAGTTTTGGCCTGTAGGTGTGAATGTGTATGTAGATGTTTGTGTATGTATGCATGTTAATATGTATTCATGACAAGATGACATCTTTGTTGCAATTTGTAAAAAAAAAGGACAGAATAAATGAGAAAGATGAAATTAATAACAGATGAAACCAAAGTATTAACTCCAGTATATAGCAATCTGAGGTACTTTCATCATTAAAGAAAAAAGGAGAGGATGGTATTTTCTTTCTATCAATGAGAAAGACAAGCTCAAAAAGTTCATGTGGGCCTTTGTGTAACAGTAAAAAGTTCAAAAATACCAGATATCATTTAAATAGTGAATAAAAAAATCTGTTACATAGTTACTCAATAGAATGTTATTGAGTATAAAAAGAATCATTCTAGCCTGGTGTAAGTGGCTCACCCCTGTAATCCTAGCTGCTCAAGAGGTTGAAATCTGATGATAACAGTTCAATGCTAGCTTGGGCAAAAAAGTCCATGAGACTCTTATCTACTATTTAACCACCGAAAAGTTGTAAGTTGCACTGTAGCTCAAGGAGTAGAGTGCTTTCCTTGAGCTGAACAGCTCAGCAATAGCATCCAGGCCCAGAGCTCAAGTTTTACAACTGAAAATAAAACATTTCATGCACGTAAAACATGAATGAATCACAAAGGAATTATGCTGATTAGAAGAAAGAAAAGTTTGTTGGATTAGTACAATTTTATACACCTCTATATAAGGCAAACTATATTTCTAAAAAGAAGATGAATTGTTCATAAGTACTAATGATAAAAGGAAGATATGATGTGCCAAAATCCATATGGAAAATTGTGTTTTTAAAATTTGAATTATAAGTCTGTTATAGTGGTACATATCTGTAATACCACATACTTTTTTTGAGCTGAAAAACAAAGACCAAGTTTTCAGGCCAGCAAATGGGAGTACTTGAAAATAAACTAATGAATGAATAAATAAACAAATAAATGAGAAGTGATGGTATGGCACCAATGGCAGTGTCCTTGACTACCAAACATAAAAGTCCCTGAGTCCAAATTCCTAGAGACCTCTCCAAGCATAGAACGAATTATTTTTGCATTTGCAAAAAAATAGTTTTCAGCTTGGATCATGGCCTAGTGCTAGAGTGCTTGCCAAGCATGCATGAAGCCCTGGGTTAGGTTCCTTGGTATCACATATACAGAAAATTGGTGTTGTGGCTCAAGTGGTAAAGCACTAGCTTTGAGAAACTTCAAGGACAGTGCCTTGGCCCTGAGTTCAAGCCCCAGGACTGGCAAGAAAAAAAATGGTTACTGTTGTTTAACATTCAACCATAATATGAAGGTTAACATTAAAAAATTGACAATATTGCAACACAAATTCATACTTTCTTTTGTATTAGCCAATATTTTCACTGACAGATTTTTTCTCTGTATCATGACTCAACTCACTGAACCACGTTACATTTAGTTACAATGTCTTTTTAGTTTCTTTGGCTTTATATATTAAAACTTTCATTGTCTTTCATGCTTTGGAGAGTAATGGAGAACTTTAGTCATGGAATTTGTGGAATATCAATTTTATCAGTAATCTGGTCAAATCAATGATTTTTTTATTCCATTTTGCTTTTTCTTCTTATACTTTTTAGCAACATGCCAAACTGTCTTCATTTATACATTTCCTAAGGCTCATTTTACTATCTGGGTTGCAGTGTAGGGTCTTTCACATGTGTTTGTATTTGAGTTTCATTTTCCAATGTTATCTTCTCTTATAATGTTACAAATAAAATTATGGAAAACAAATCCACTTAATTGTTATAGGTATGTGATGAAACACACTAACTTTTGAAACAATTTGCTTTGTGAAACTTGATTGATAATGTTTGGAGAACCATTAAGGATCTCACAAACAGGAATAAATAGCCTACTTCTGTCATTTTGTGCATCCGGGATTAGCTTAGTATAGCTATTCTCATGGTTGACTACTGTGCTGATTTTTTCCTTTGAGGACACGTTCATGAGTTTGTAATTATTAGATGTGATCCATTACTGGCTTCAGTCAGCAGTAAAGGGTTTTTGAGTAGGCATTGAGAGTGCTTTTATCATAGGAAGACAAGTTTCCTGTGGAGAACAAGAAAGCCTTGTGATCACAGTGGTGAGTCAATAAGGTTCAAAAGAAAAGGAAAATACCTATTTTCTTCCATTTTCTTAAAATTTAAAAAGCAGATTTAGAAAGTTCCTATGTTCATGAAATAGCAAATGAAACTTCTCTGGCAGACATTAGCTGAAATCATGTAAAACCTGAAATATTTCCCAAGAGAAAAATATGAATACCAAATATAATAGTCATTGTCTATGTATGTATTATTATCAAAAACTGAATTGCTATTCATAATAGTGGCTAATGTGATTGTATATAAGTGTAAAACACACTTTTTCTTTATTCTGTATATTTTCTAAGCAATATAAAAATTAAACTATATTGAACATTAAATGCCTTGATATATTAGCATAAATTTTAAAAATACATGTGTACATATTATATATACATAATACACTAAGTTTAATTGTAAAATACACATATATGATATACTAAAGTCTTGAGGTGAAGCTTAGTTGCAGAGTACATATCTGGCATCAGTAAGATGCTATATTTAATTTGTGGCATTGAAACATAATAAAATAAAAAATGGAATTTACTCTTAAAATTAAAAGTGGATAGGAAATGTTTTCCATTAGGAAACATCATCGTATAATCAATATTTTTTCCTTAAGCTTGAGCACATTCACAAGACTTTTTCTCATAGTTTAGCTTTTGGAATTTTACTTTTTTTTTTCCTTCCCTTTAATTGCCAGAGTCATTCTTCCTTGGAGAGAAAGAATTGTAAAAGGTATTGTAAATGATCTGAGTTCCACAGTATCCATGAAAAATGAATTATATACCCCATTTTATAATTATATAATTGTCCCAATTAATGAGGGATATTTATGAATATTCACTTAGGAGTTTCATTTACAATTTTATATCTAATTTCTAGCTAGTTTCTTTAAGCATAATATACTAGTGAAGGTCATATCTAACTTTATTTGTTGGTTAATATGAAACACTTTAGCTTTAAAATGAAAGGAAAGGAATTTACATGTTCCAAATATCATCTTTTTCTTTTTTCCTAATACAATGTCTTTCTGTAAACAACTTTTGTTCACCCATTTTCAAATTTAAACTTGACATTTTCTGAGAATAATATTCTATTCAAAGAAAACAGCACAGTATGTGTCACTTGATATTTAAATCAACGATTATCATTAATGTTAACTAATACTTATTGAATACTGTGTTTTCTTGTCCACAAAATTTTAATATGATACATCTAATGTTAATATTTACAACAAATTCTGAAATAAGGCAATTATACTGTTGGTTTCCCTGGTTTGTTAATTAGTTCAGAAAGATTAATAATTTGCCCAGGGTTATTGAGTTAAAGAACTACCAACTGTAAGAATTTTAAAGCTAGATATGTCAGTCTTACATTTCAGAGAAAGTAAACATTGTAATGCTTGTGGATAAATGTCTATTTGTACAAATTAGAAATATAGTCGGAGATCAGTTTAAGTATGTTAGAATTTATATTTTTCAACTCCACCTTTAAAATATTTCTCTATATTAGGACATTATGTAAGATACTATATAACAGAACTTGGCATAATTAAGAAACTTGGAATTCTATAAGAACACCACCTTCACAGTATTAACATATTTTCCACAAGACAGTTGCAAAACCTAGAATTTTATTGTGTGCAATAATGGGTTTAGTTTTTTTCCACATTAATTTTTGGTATTTATGGACCTTTATTCCACATTAAAAAAACCCAACATGGTATTTTTCTTTTTCCAGTCCTTTTGCCAGTGCCTGACCACTGTCCTTGGGCTTTCTCAAGGCTAGAGCTCTATGACTTGAGCCACAGCACCTCTTCTGACTTTTTCTGGTATTTAGTACCAAGGAATCAAACCTAAGTCTTCGTGCATGAGAGACAAGCACTCTGCAACTAGAACAAATTCTCGGCCCGCCCCTGTCCTTTTCTTTTTTTATAACTTCAGCTGATTTTACTAATATTTATGATTCCTTGTTTCATCAATTATCCTCCAAACAGAATAATTTCATTATTCTTTTTTTTTGCCAGTCCTGGGCTTGAGCTCAGGGCCTGAGCACTGTCCTTGGACTTTCTCAAGGCTAGAGCTCTACCACTTGAGCCTCAGCACCACTTCCGGCTTTTTTCTATGTATGTGGTACCAAGGAATCGAACCCGGGTCTTCGTGCATGCTAGGCAAGCACTTTAACCACTAGGCCAAACTCCCGGCCCTCATTATTCTTTATGGCAAAAATAATTTCCTTCATATATGCATACCCCATTTTCTTGATCATTTATCAGTTGGTGTAGACACTGGCTGACTCTATAGTTTATTTACAAAGTAACCTTAAATAAATAAGGGGTTGAAGGTTATTTAACATTATGTTGACTTAGATTCCTTCAGGTACATCTCAAGAATGGCATAGCAGGATCACATAGTAGGTACAATTTTAGTTTTGTAAGAAGAATACACACTAATTTGCATAATTGAGCTATGAATTTTCCATCTCTATTAGTAGTGTATAAGGGTGCCTCTTTCCTTGTCTCTTTCTCAGAATTTACTAATTTGTTTGATTTATGGTAACCATTCAGAGAAAAACAATTTCTACTTTTAACACATTACTCATTGCTCATGCTTCACTTGTCTATATTTTTCTTTCTACATAAGTGTTTTGTTGGGCCGGGAGTTTGGCCTAGTGGCAGCGTGCTTGCCTAGCATGCACGAAGACCCACATAAATAGAAAAAAAAAGCCGAAAATGGTGCTGAGGCTCAAGTGGTAGAGCTCTAGCCTTGAGAAAGTCCAAGAACAGTGCTCAGGCCTGAGCTTAAGCCCAGGACTGGCAAAAAAAAGTGTTTTGTCACTCTTTAGTTCTGGAGAAAGTTTTAGTCATTTCTAATTATCAAAGACATATTTCAAACCTATCTGAAATATCCATATTACCTTAAAATTACTGTAATTGATTTCTCCTTGATATAATATGGTATTTATTATTATATAGTTTCCTCCCACACTTGACATTGAGACATTGCTTGTTTATTTTGTAGATGAATTCTCAGAAATTTGAATAATCATTCACACACAATAGATATTTAATGGATACATATTTAATAAAAGTGAATAATGAATAAATGAATGATTTATCATTAGTTTTATTACATGCCACAGTATTAAGAATATGATTTAATTTTCACCCCTTCTCCAGGACAAAGAAAAATGATTTAAAGGTTCAGAATTGATGCTACGGGATGAATCAGAGACAGGGATTTCTTGAATTTTAAGTTGTATTTTTTATATTTGACATTTTGGCTGTTTTAAGATGGATAAGGAATTTTCATAATGCAATAAACTTAGTATTTGGCTTCCTGTAGAAAATGATTCAAACCTCAACTTAGCCACTTGCACAATCTTAAGCAAACCATGTAATTTTTCCACATATCAATCTTCTATGTAAAAGAAATGAAATTAGCAGTGTGTGGTGGCTCATACCTGTAATCCTAGCTACTTAGGAGGCTGAGATGTGAGGATTATGGTTCAAAACCAGACTGGGCAGTAAAGATTCAATCTTACCTCCAGTTAACCACTAGAAAATGGGAAGTGACGCTGTGGCTTCAAGGGTAGGCTGGCAACCTTGAGCTTAAGAGCTTAGGGAGAGCCCAGAGTTCAAGCCCCACAACCAACAAAAAAAATGAATTTAATGTTAGTAATATATATTTGACTTGCTCTAAGGAAAATAAAATGATTTAAGCAATTTACATGCTTAGCACAATAACTACAACTTAAGATATTCTTAGTATATGGTTGTTGCAATGAATACATTAATTTTACTGCATATAAATATGTAAATCAGATATATCATATATATATACAAATATATATATTTGTAATCAACATATAAATATATAAAACATACTTTAGTATTTTTTAAAGCCAGGATTTTTGTTTATTTGAATAATTGTGTAAATGACTAAAATCTTTATTCTAAAAAGGAATGAATTGAATTATTAATACTATCTTCAGAATTATCCAAAAGGAATTTTTATTTCTAGAACTTTTTGTCTTTTAATTTTACTCTATTATTTTTAAGTAGTTATAAAAAGGGGTTGTCGCTTCACAATGTAGTAATGAAAACTTTCAATGAATCTTGATAAACTGTCACCCTTTTTTAAAAAGCATGTTAAAAGAAAAAAATGAATTTGCCAGTTCTAGGGTTTGAACTCATGTCCTGTGCATTCTCCCTGAGCTTCTTTTGTTCGAGGCTAGCAATGAAAACTTGCGACACAGGGTCACTTCTGGGTTTTTCTGCATATGTGATACTAAGAAATTGAATCCAGGGCCTCATGCATGCTAGGAAAGTACTGTACCTCTAGGCCACACTCTTGGACCCCAGAGAAATTATATTTAGCTAGTCTTTCCCTATTACTCAAGCTTGCCTAAGAATATCGGCATACTCAATGCTAGATTTGAATTCTAAATCTTCCTGTCAGTCCATGCCTGAGTGCTGAAATTGCAGGCAGATGCCAGTAAACAGATCTCAGAAGTGGCATCTTGAAACAAATTTACATTTTGGAATATTTTTTATTCTCAGTTTTATGTCACTTCTAAAAAAGGAAAAACAAAGCAGAACTACACAGTCTATAACTTTTCATTTTAGCACAACAATCACTACCATTTATAGTTGATCTTTATATAAAAATCTAGTCACTGGGATGCATTAAGAAAAATGTATGCTTTTACATTTGTATGTATGTGTCCCCAAATTTATTTATTCAACATTTTTCCAAATATTCTGTTTTTCATCAACTTAATTATGAATATGAATTCAATTTTATTCTGTTGATTTTTATTTCAAATCAAATGTTTAAATTGAAATTTTTGTCTTTCAGTTATAATTTATTAGATATTCATAGATCAGTACACATAGGATAGCAGTTAAAATAACTCCAAATAGCTTAAATAATCAGCATGTAAAAGTCATTTATCAAATTTTATATTATTCAACACTTTTCTTAGCATCAATTATTTGTACCTGATATTCCATATGTGAATACAATATTTCTTGGTCTGACTCACCCTTCCATCACTCTCACATCACCCTTCTGTTCAAAAATCAGTCTCAAGCATATGGGATTTCTGTTATATTCACCCTCCTTCATCATCTCTGTTCAACCTACTGCTACCAGTTCTCACAGGTGTATAGGTATCAGTATTATACTTCCCTGTAATTTGTGATTTCTAATGTATGCTATTTGTTCAAAGGGGTTGTTTCACAATATTTCACAAATGAACATTTAGTATTTTGTTTTATGTTTGGATATTTTTAAACTTCATTGTCAAGGTGATGTACAGTTATATACACAAAGTAGTGAGTACATTTCTTGCCAAACATTGTTACCCCTTCTCTAATTTTCCCTCATTTTCTGAGGATAGTATAATCGTTAAAAAAAGTATAAGAGTACAGATATCACAAATAGAAGTTTGAATTATATTACAAAGCCATATAAAAAAACCAACACATTGTTGGTTTGAAAGAAAGGATACCCGTGGAGTAGAACATAAAGTCTAGAAATAAGCCTATATAGCTTCAGCTTGACTGCCGATAAGGTAGCCCATAGCACACATTGGAAAAAGACAAGCTTTTAAATTGTTCTGGGAAAATTGAATATCTACCTGTAGATGATTACACCTAGAACTCAACCTCTCATGTTCTGCAGAAATGAATTGAAAATAGATTCCTACAGCAAAATACAGGGAGGATATTAGATTATCAAAGAATAGGCAATTTGTTTCTGAATGGGAATCAAATTATGTAGCAAGAACAAGGAATGACAAATTTGATTGCACAAAATTTAAGAATATATTTACATATCAAGTGAACAGAATGATAGAAAAAATTACTAGTTATTTATAAGAATATTTATTACTAATCAGAATATACAAGTTAAACAATTAAACAAAGAACATATAATAAAAAATCACTGAACAGACAGTTCTCAGAAGCATAAAGGCAGGCCTTTACTTATTTTTTTTTATGTTTCTTATTTTTTATTTTATTTTATTTTTTGTGCCAATACTGGGGCTTCAACTCAAGAATTAGGCACTGTCCATTAGGTGTTTTTTGCTTTGTTTTCTTTTTTTCTTTTTTTTATTGTAATTAGTAAAAGGGTTACATGATATTTGCCAGATAGAAGGTGCATTAATTCACATACATTGATACCCTTTCACATGTCTTGGTACCCGTTTCCCTCCCCCCCCACACCCCCCACCCGTCTTGGTTTTTCCCCCCTTCCCTATCAAATTTCAAATATCCAAATACAAATAAGTTCAATATATCAGATAACAAAGTGAGATACTATACCAATATGAGATAGCCAAGGGACAGCAAAGGAGATGAGAGACAACATAGTACATTAAGGACAACAATCATTCATTATATGGCTTTTGTTTCACTATCCTGGAGGTCCTTTCAATTAGCTTCACATTATATGTCCTTATGTATCAAGATTTTGCTCTATTGCATATCTCTGCTAGTAGAGCCCAAGGTTTCTACATCAACATCCCAATGTCATTCTTTAAAGAAATAGAAGAGGCAATCCAAAATTTCATATGGAATAATAAAAGAACCCGTATAGTAAAAAAACTTCTTAGCAGAAAGAACAGCGCTGGAGGAATTTCAATTCCAAACTTTAGACTCTATTACAGAGCTATAATTCTCAAAACAGCTTGGTACTGGCACAGGAACAGGCCTGAAGACCAATGGAATAGAACTGAGGACCCAGATATTAAACCACAGACCTATGGCCACCTAATCTTTGACAAGGGAGCCAAAAAAATAGAATGGAAGAAAGACAGCCTCTTCAACAAGTGGTGCTGGCAGAACTGGTTAAGCACCTGCAGAAAACTAAAGCTGGATCCTTCTTTGTCACCTTGCACTAGAATTAACTCCAAATGGATCAAAGACCTGGAGGTAAAAGCTGACACACTGAAAACTCTACAGGAAGGAATAGGAGATACACTAGGCCTCCTTGGCACAGGTCGAAACTTTCTTAATAAAGACCAAGAATCACAACAAATCAGAGAAAGGCTGGATAAGTGGGACTGCATTAAACTGCAGAGCTTTTGTATGGCAAAGGACATAGCTAGTAAAATAATCAGGAAGCCTACAGAGTGGGAGAAGATCTTCACCAACCAAACAACGGACAAAGGCCTCATATCTAAAATATATCAACAACTCAAAAAATTGAATCACTCCAAAACTAACCTCCAAAGTAATAACCATCCCATTAAAAAATGGGCCAAAGACTTAAAGACAGTCTTCTCTGAAGAAGAAACAAAAATTGCCTATAGACACATGAAGAAATGCTCAACATCTCTGGTCATAAAAGAAATGCAAATCAAAACAACTGTAAGATTCCACCTCACTCCAGCTAGAATTGCCAAGATCAGGAAAACGAATGACAACAGATGCTGGAGGGGATGTGGCCAGGAGGGATCACTACTACACTGTTGGTGGGAGTGCAAACTCGTTCAACCACTATGGAAAGCAGTGTGGCAGTGCCTCAAAAGGCTAAACATAGAACTCCTCTATGACCCAGCAATTCCACTACTTGGCATTTACCCAACCACCCAGGCCTTTACTTATATAATGAAATTTTAAATGTCATTATCTGTTGCTCCTCTCAGGGGCAGTAACACGGGAACAGGGAGGGACACACAGGGCCAGCCTGTAGTCCCCCGGAGCAGAGCGAGATGGTAAGTGTCGAATGACCCAGCCCTCCCCCAATTACTGGGGAAGAAAAAACAACGCTCAGTCAGAAGCAGTATTAACCATGAAAGCGCATCAGACCTCTCTGCTGATCTCTGGTTCTCCGATGCTCTCATGCTCTCATTCTTTTTATTGTGTCAGACAATTAGTTATATAGGAGAAGGTGGGAACTAGGAAGCTAGCCAATAGGAAGAGGGCCTCTGTGCTACCACTAAGGGTCTGGGTGGGGCTTTCAGGTACTGGGCAGGACAGGTGCAGGAAAGCGAGCAAGACTTGAGCTGCTGGGAGACCTGCGAAACTGTGGGGGGTTCAATCGAGTCACATACACAGAGATGCCTTAAGAGAGGTATGCAAAAGACCGAATGCCTGGTCAAAGCCCTTTAATTGCAGCTGAGCTGGAATCAGGCCTCAGAGATAGAGGTCAGGTCCCAACAATTATCCATAAAGGTAATGAAAATCAAAATGAATTATAGAATCATTGTCAACTCAGTCAGTTCAAATGGCAAACATGAGAAAAATGAATGAGGGTGTGGAAAAATGAATCATTATGTAGTCCTGATGGAAATGTAATTCAGTGTAACTCCAATAGAGAGAAGTATGGCATTTCATAAAAGAAAAACCTCAAAAAAACCTAAAAATAGAACGACCAGAGTATCCAATGGTGCAATGCTGAAGGAATATAAACAAGTATTTGCATATACATGATTATTTCAGCAGATTTCACAACAACAAAGATAAAGATCCACCTTAGATGTCCTAAAACAGATAAACGTATAAAGAAAATGTAGTCCATATACACAATGGAATATTCCCAGTGATTACAAAAAGTAAATTGTTATGGTAAATAGTGCTGCAATGAACATCGTTGTGCTAGTGGATTTAGTATGTCCTTGTTTTACCTGATTATTTGAAATAGGATAGGGGAGGGGGGAAACAAGATGAGGGGTGGGGGTGGGGAAAGGGAAATGGGGCCCAAGATGATGAGAAAGAATACCAATGTTTGTGAAGTAATGCGCTTTCTATCCAGTGAATATAATGTAACCCTTCTATTAATTACAGTAAAAATATACGAAAAAAGTAAATTATTTTGCTTGTGGAAAATAGGATGGAACTAGAGATCATAATAGAGATTAAAGTAAGTTAAACAAATAAAAAGGTCTAATAGTGCATGATTTTACTAATATGCAAAATGTGGAATTATAATGACTATATAACAATAAAAATGCAACATGACTGCAAAAAATAAATGGAAATAGGGAAACAATGTACACACATATATGTATATAAAGAGATGAATAAACATATGTACATATATATATACTATATAGATGCACATATATCTTCACGTGTGCACGAAAGCAGCAAACTAAAGATTAGTAAATATTGTTTGAATAAGAGAGGAAGAATGTTGAGAGGTTGGGAAATGCATTAATGGGGATCAATCATAACAAAATATATTTATGCATAAATAGAAATATTACAATGAACCCCTTAGTCCAATTAATTTTTATGCTGATAATAGTAAATTTATTTAAAAATGTTTCATTTTGACTAAGTTACCAAATTTAAGAGTATAGAACTGCTGATAATATTCCATGGAATCAATAGTAATAACTTCTTAAAATTTTTCTGATTTCAAAAGTGTATGCCTATTCTCCCTTGTCCAGATCAATTTTATTGATTTTTTTCAAAGAACTTGCTCTTGGTTTTGTTGATTTTTTCTTTCGATATCGTACTGTTTAATTCTACCAAATTCTGTGTTTCAATTTTTATTATCTGGATTTGTTGGCTCAGCTTCTTACAGGTGAAAACTTTGTCTACTATATATGTTCAATGCTGCTGAATTAATTTTCACTTTTTCTTTCTTTAAATTTCATGACTTTATAATTTCATATGTTCTATCTTAACTTCACTTTTCTTTTTTTTAACCAGTTTTCTTTCTTTTTTCCATATATTTTTATTGTAATTAATAGAAGGGTTACATTATATTCACCAGATAGAAGGTGCATTGCTTCACAAATATTGATACCATTTCTCATGTCTTGGTCCCCATTTCCCTCCCCCCACCCCCACTCCTCATCATGTTTACCCTCTTCCCTATCCTACTTCAAACAACCAAATATGCATATTTACAATATATCAGATAACAAGGTGAAAAACTGTAACAATATGAGATAACCAAGGGACAGCAAAAGAGATGAGAGAAAACATAGTACATTAAGGGCAACAAACACTCATTATATGGCTATTGTTTCTATATCCTGGAGGTCCTTTAATTCACTTTTATTTTACAAGTTTGACTCATGGTAATATACATGTGTGCTGTTCAATTTCAAACATTTGAGAATAGTTAGCACTCTTTAAATGATTTCTTTAAATTTAGTTGAGTGAGAACAAATACTTCACATATTGTATGTGTATTACATTGTTAAGGTATGTTTATTACATAAAATTGTTAAGAGTACAATGGAAACTTCTGAAGAAAGTATATTATGCCATTATTACATTTTATAACACAGATTCATCTAGTTAATTGGTGCAGCTGCTGAGTTCAGCTGTGATTAATAAATTTTCTTTTTGTGGGTCTGTAATTTACTATTAATTTTATGTTATAGGTACAGATTAGTTTTTTTTGAAATAAAGATTTTTTTAATTTCTGGAAATGACAATTACAAAGTAATGTAATACTTCACCGAAAAGCTTGACATTTTAGACATCCATGCAGAAAAGTCCTATTATATTCAAATTTGAATGAACCAGAACCATACAAAGCTGTACCTCATTTTATTATCTCCCAATGACAAAATTAACTTAAATTGGATTCTCCACACATTTATTAGTTATTTCTTTTTTTACCTCTCCATAAATATGCTAGGTTATTTTCTAAAACAGAAGAGACAAAATGTCAGTGTTATGTGATTTTCTAGATTCTAGAGGATTCTCTTTATCAAATGAGACTGATTTCATTACATAAGTCAGGTAACAAACACATTCCTTTCCAGTGCCACCCTTTCCCTCACAATATTTCTCTACCCCTCCCCACCCACATGTTGTATAGTCCATTTTTACACAGTATCTAGTGAGTAGCACTGCTCTAGTTATTCACCTTTTGTCCCACATTTTCTCTTTCCCCTCTCTCTCCCAAAGACAAGCTAACAACACAAAAGGAAAAGAAAACAAAATCAAAATAGCAGCAAAAAGTAAACCCCCTTTTTTTCTATTTGAGGTTCATTTAGAAAATATTATTTTATAATTTCATATTCACATAGATATTTGCCGGAGCCAGCAGAAGCAAGGTGGGATACCTGATTGAGGGGGTGAGGATGAGAAAAGAAAAGACAAGACAAGACAAGTAATAGATGGGGTCAGGAGGGCTACAGCCCAAGACTACAGCATAAGGCCAAAAGCTTAAGACTGCAGCGGTGGAATATTTCCCATTCTGGTCTTACATGGTCTCTACAAAACAAGAACCTGTCAGGTGCTACATTGATAATCAAGTCTCAGCAGAGAGTGATAAAGCAATAACACATTTGTACATAATGATAATCAAGTCTCAGCAAAAAGTGATTCACAATACTGACGATATACCTCAAAGTTCATAGGCAAGGCACCGTACAGGACAGCTCATTTCTTGGTGTGGTTATTTTACTCAGTGATACAGATTCATGGGCCAGCCTGACCCTACATTCAGCTCCCAATAGATATTAAGCATTTGTTATCCACTCCTGTGAATATCATCCTTTCGATGACTAGAGACCTGTGTAGTTTATCATGTGTCAATGTATCTATGACATATAGATAGCTAGGTAGATAGATAGGTATATATAATATATACATATAAGTGTGTGCTTATTTTATAGATTTGTAGGCACATTATATTTACTGCAAATGGAGGAAACCGTGCAACCTCTATTTATCTGGGCCTCTCTCTCTCTCTCTCTCTCTCTCTCTCTCTCTCTCTCTCTCTCTCTCTCTCTCTCTCTCTCTCTCTCCATATATATATATATATTTATACACACACACATATATATATATATATTTCCCCAACTCTTTCCATTTCCTTAATAAATACATCAAAAATGTAGTATATATACATAATGGGATTCCACTCTTCTATCAGAAGAAATAATATGCTACCATTCAGAAGGAAATAGAGACTGGCTATTGAAGTCTAACTATATATCAAGAATTCTTACCATCAGTAAATTAAGACTGTGTCTGCCTGGATGGAAGTAGAATGGCAAATACAGTAGCTCCTTTTTTTAAAATATTTTTATTGTAATTAATAAAAGGGTTACATGATATTTGCCAGATAAAACGTATATTAATTCACATACATTGATACCCTTTCACATGTCTTGGTCACCATTACCCTCCCCTCCACCCCCCCATCTTGGTTTTCCCCCCTTCCCTATCCAATTTCAAATAACCAAATACAAGTATATCCAATATATCAAATAACAAAGTGAGGTACTGTAACAATATGATATAACCAAGGGACAGCAAAAGAGATGAGAGATAACATAGTACATTAAAGACAACAATCATTCATCAACATGTCTGGTCATAAAAGAAATGCAAATCTAAACAACTCTAAGATTCCACCTCACTCCAGTTAAAATGGCCAGGATCAGGAAAACGAATAACAAGAGATGCTGGAGGGGATGTGGCCAGGAGGGATCACTACTACACTGTTGGTGGGAGTGCATACCCATTCAACCACTATGGAAAGCAGTATGGCAGTGCCTCAAAAGGCTAAACATAGAGCTCCCCTATGACCCAGCAATTCCACTACTTGGCATTTACCCAACCATCCAGAAACTAGGGCATAGTAAATCCACTACCACAACAATGTTCATTGCAGCATTATTCACCATAGCAAAGATATGGAACCAACCTAGATGTCCCTCAGTTGATGAATGGATCAACAAGATGTGGTATTTGTACACAATGGAATTCTATGCTGCTATCAGAAAAAACGACATCGACCCATTTGTTAGGAAATGGAAAGACTTAGAAAAAATCATATTAAGTGAAGTAAGCCAGACTCAAAGGAACTTAGGCTCAATGGTTTCCCTCATTTGTCATAATCAGTAGTAACCTTGTGCTCTACTAGCAGAGATCTGCAATAGAGCAAAACCTTGATACATAAGGCCATATAGTATGAAGCTAATTGAAAGGACCTCCAGGATATTGAAACGAAAGTCATATAATGAATGATTGTTGTCCTTAGGTACAGATTTTTATAGTTATAGAGTGCAATATTGTATTTGCCTCATTCTTGTCAATTTATTAGTCATTTCTATACAAATACTGATATTCTGTTATTTAAATCACACACATTAAGGATTGTTATGCTTTCCTTGGGAATTGTATTATTTACATAGTCAGTAATGGTGAACTTCATCATATCATATATGTCTGAATTCATTTTGAATACCTCATCTTTCCTTTAGAAATAAGTTTATCGAAGTCTAATTTTTCTTATACCTCAATTTTTCAAGTTGTCTTTTTAAATTTAAAATAGGTTTACTTTGACAACTTTTCATCATCTCATTTTACCAACTCCATTATTGTGCTTTTATAAATTGACATGATCAGTGTTTGTAATGATGACTACTGTAGTCAGAATAGTGTAGAGTATATTTTTAATGGCTTTGTATCTAATGTCATTTTTCATTCTTTTTGTTGTTTTATCTGCATTTTGTTTTGTGGAATTTTCTTCGGTTTCTTATCAGAGACAAGGTCTTTCTATGTAGCCTACGAAGTATCAAATTTGTATCCTTCTTTCTTGACTCCTGAGAGCACTGCTATATCCATTTTTTAAAGTTTAAAACAGTTATTTTTTCCAAGTTGTATGTAACTTATGTTCATCTTGAATTTGTAATATTCCTGTCTATGCCTCTTGAGTACTTAGAATGTTTTATGATTATATTTTCTTTTTTCTTAATATATTTTTGCACATAATTTAAATTTATCTCAGAGGTTTCCTCACATTTTTCCATATAAGTTCAAACCAATTTAAACCTACTTTCAAAGATACAAGGGCCTGGAGTTTGGCTAGTGGTATAGTGCTTGCCTAGCATGCACAAAGACCCTGTTCCATTCCTTGGTACCACATACATTGACAAAAGCCCAAAGTGGTTCTGTGACTTAAATGGTAGAGCTCTATCCTTGAGAAAGTCCAAGGACATTGACCAGGACCTGAGTTCAGTTCCCAGGACTGGCATAAAAAAGAAAGAAAGATAACTATAAAATGCCATACACTTTTCTATTTGAAAAGCTCATTTTAGTTTTGATATATTCAGTAATGACAAATACTTTGAATTTTGATTTGCCAGGAAAAAAAATTCTTTTTTGTTGAAAGGTAGTTACATTGGACACAAAAGTCAAAGGGGAATATCTACTTGAATACTTTAAGTTTTATTTTAAAAATCTTCTTTGCATAGTTACATTTGACAAGCATACCTATTACTGTTCTGATATAAGTAAGAAACATTTTACTAGGTCTTTTATGAGGAAACTTTTATTTGTATCTATACCTTGAATATATAGTCATACAAAATGTTATTGCAATATTATTTAAAATATTATATACTTTATTGTAAAAGTTTCTTTTTTTCCTATTTATTGTAAAGGTGATGAACAAGGGGGTTACATAAGTAAGATGTGAGTACACTTAGTTTTAGACATTGTTACCATCTCCTTCATTTTCTCCCACTTTCCCATCTTCATTTCCCTTCCCCCAAAGTTGCAAAATTCATTTCCACCTTAATGTCCAGTGAGAATCATTGGTGTTTAGTTCATCTTTTTTCCTACAGTTTCTGTGATATACTTTTGCATCAGTGGATCAGATAAACTCACATAACATACAAAGGCTACAGCAAACGAAAATAAAAAAGAAAGAAAAATAGACAAAAGAAACACAAACTTAGAAAGAAAGAAAAAAGAAATAATTACAAACAGTACCTTATAGAAACCTCTTGTTTCAAATTATATATGGTCATAAGCACTTAGTGATTGGGATTTTGTGTACTCTTGTTTGTCATCATTTGAGTAAATGCTCAGGAGTGGGAATGATGGATCATCGGGAAGCTCTAATTTTTTTTTTTTTGAGTATCCTTCATACTGCTTTCCAGAGTGCTTGAAAAAGTTTACACTCTCACCAACAGTGTAGTAATGTCCCCTTCTGGCCACATCCCCACCAGCATCTGTTATTATTAGACATCTTGATAAGAGCCATTCTACCTGGAGTAAGGTAGAACTCAAAGTTGTTTTAATTTGCATTTCCTGTATGGCCAGAGACATTCACCTCATGTGTCTAGTAGAACTTATATCCTCTTCAGAGATGTCTCTTTTTAAATTTTTCTTTCATCTTTTTTATTCTTTCTTTTTTTGTTGTTGTTGGTCATGGGGCTTGAACTCTCAGCTTGGGTGCTGACCCTGAGCTCTTCAGCTCAAGGTTACTGCCCTACCCCTTGGTGGTTAATTGAAGATAAGAGCCTCACAGACTTTTGTGCCCAGACTGACTTTGAACCTTGATCCTCAGAGCTCAGCCTCCGGAGTCTTTAGGATTATAGGTGTGAGCCATCCTACCTGGCTTCTCTTTAAATCTTTAGCCCATTTGTTAATGGAGTGGCTGTTTCTTTGAGGATTTGTTTTGGGGGAGGCTTAGTTTTTTTGAGCTCTAAGTATATTGTAGATATGAGGCCCTTGTCTGTTGAATGTTTAGTAAAGATCCTCTCACAATCTATGGGTTTTCCACTTATCTTACTAGTTATGTCACTTGCCATACAGAAGCAATCCCATTTAACTTTTCTTTGATTTGTTGTGTTTCTGGATCTTTATTAAGGTCGTAAACGTTGCTGAGTCTGTCAATTTTGTTAATTTTTTGAAAGAACTAAATCTTTGTTTTGCTGATTTTGTTATTTTGTACTTTAATTCATTTAATTCGATTTAATTTCAATAATTATTTCCACCCACTTGATTGGGTTCTTGTTTGTCACTATTTTTCCAGAAGGTTAAGGTGTTTCATTAAATTGTTGGTTTGAGATTTTTCCAAAACATTAATAGGGGACTACTACCTTTACTCTCTCCCGGAGAAGATGGCATTTTGTGTGATCATTTTTGTTAAATATCATAATATGTATTATACAGCATTTCCTATGGTAGCTTTTGGTGTTGAACTCTAATTTTACTCCCTTGTGGTCTAATATAATGTAAGGAATAATTTCAATATCTCTAAATTTGCTCAGATTGGCTTTGTATCATAAAATGTGACAGATTTTGGAAAAAGAGCCATGTACTGCCAAGAAGAATATTCAATTTTATGCTGCTGGGTGAAGTATTCTGTAGATGTCTGTCAAGTTTAGTTGGTTTATGCAATTGGGTAATTCTGAAGGGATTTTTTGTTTTTGGGTTTTTACTCTATTTTTCTATCGAAAGGAGACAGTGGTTTGTTATAGTCACCAATGATCCGTGTGTTTGGATCTATGTGTGTTTTTCTTGAAAGTAGTCTTTGGTGGATAAAGTTGGAAGCTCCCACATTTGGTGAATAGGTATTTAAAATTATTGTATCCCCTTCTAGGAGAGATCCCTTTATTAATAAGTAATGTTCTCCTTTGTTTCTTCTCATTAATTTTAATTTGATATCTCATTCATGCACATCCATGTGCAGGATTTCAGTTGTTTCATTCAGCATATTTAACAGCAGTGTTTTTAGAGCATTTTGAAAACTCCCCTCTATGTCTTCCATTGATTGCTTTATTTCTTATCTGTTTTGAGTATTAGTTGATGTTTGTTGACTTGCCATGTTTCCTGTGTTTCTATGTTTATTTTTCTATCCATCTGGAATCCAAAGCCAATCCAATGCCACATCTGAACAAAATTTTAAGACAAGAACAACCCAGCACTCTTTAGTTGTAAAGAAGTTAGAGATTCAGGATCATATACAGGTATTCTCCTTTCAACTGTTCTTTAATGGACAAATAAGCACATCTCAAACCACAGAAGGATAACATATTGAACCACTAAGGCTGAAGTAAATGGAAACAATCTAACTCAGATACAAACATATAGAGATCAATGGATTAAAGCAAATGAAGTGGGAGAAAATGTCCAGGAATGAAGGGAAACGGGTTAAAGTGAAATTAAAAGAAAAATTAAGGGGCTATATTGAAATATAGAAGGAGGTGGAGATAAGAGTAGGAGAATATATACATGGAAAGAACAGAAAGATGAGAGCTAAGATATAGATTCAGAGGAAAAGAGAAAAAAACAAAAAATAAAAAGGCAATAAATAAAAAGAAATTATATATATATATGTATAGAACAGTCATGAGAAAGGGTATCAATGTTTGTGAGGTAATGTACCTTCTATCTGGTGAATATAATGTAATCTTTCTATTAATTACAATAAAAATGGAAAAAAGAATAGATCTGTTAAAATTGAAAATACAAAGATTTACAGATTAAAAAATGGAATAATCAAACTATAACCTGAATTTAAATATACCCCTACTTAAGGAAAATCCCAATAATCAGGGTTTTTTATATTTAGAACTAAACTGAATAACAATGAAGAAGAAAGGAAAAATAATTTGTTTTCAAGGATGGCCACTTGTGTCTCCTTGATGTCTGCTTTTCAGTCTCTTCATGCAGCCTTACATTCATTGTTGTGATCAGCTTCCCTTGTGGCATAGTTGGATTCAGACACTGTGTTGATATGGAGAGTGTGACTGTTGCATAGATTCCCACTCTAAGGCCTGCCTGATCCCAGCTTATAGCTAAAAGTGTACTGATAGAATTTGAAATCACTTTGAAGGGGAGGAAAACATTATTCCTTGCGAGCTTGGAAACTGTGTCTCTCTTCCCAGCCTACCTTCCTTGCAGAGGGGATTTTTAGGAGGTTTGGGATATTTTCAATTTTTAGTTTGTTGGCAGAGGCAGAGTTATATCCCATAGTCTTCCCTGGGCAGCCACAGAGGGTACAGGAAGAGAGTTGGCTTATTTATCCCATTTACATATGATCCCTCCCTAGCAAGCAGGGTAAAACATGGTACCACCATAAGATTAAGTCCCTAAACTGTTCATCTAGCTAACCTGACTGCAAAAAAGTGAAGGTTGGCCCAGGCGCGGTGGCTCACATCTGTAATCCTAGGGCTGAGATCTGAGGATCAAGGTTCAAAGCCAGCCTGGGCACAAATGGACATGAGACTCTTATTTCTGATTAACCTCTTAAAAATGGGAAGTGGGGCTTGGCTCAAGGTTAGGGAGTTAGACTTGAGTTGAAGAGCTCAGGGACAGTGCCCAGGCAGAGTACAAGCCCCATGACCCACAAAAAAAGAAAAAGAAAGAAAGAAAAAAAAGAAAGTGAAGGTTGGTCAATATGTAACAATTAAACATACACACACACACACACACACACACACACACACACACACCACTTAAATGCTTCTACTTGTTTGAAGCTACTATTCATTGTAATTTCTGGTTCTCTGTACCTGGTTTCCAGATTTCAGGTTTGTAATTGTCTTTTTTTTTGCCAGTCCTGGAATTTGAACTCAGGGCCTAAACCCTGTCCTTGGACTTTCTCAAGCTTGTGGTCTGCCACTTGAGCCATAGCACCATTTCTGCCTTTTTCTATGAATGTGGTACCAAGGAATTGAACCCAGGTATTCAATCATGCTAACCAAGTACTTTACCACTAATCCAAACTCCTGGCCCTGTAATTGTAATTGTCTTTTGACTTTAATTAATTAGTAAATATAGTATTAGATTTTTTTCTTATCATGAGGATAAAAATATAAATTGTAAATATCAATGAAAAATCCCTATTTTATCTATTTTATTTCCTTTTGATTGTTATTTTATTATTCTTTAGGAGTTACGAAAGTCTTTTGAAGATTTCTTCCTTAAAATATGAGACATTGCTCTGTTTGTATGCTGCTATTGTATCATTTCATATTGTTGCAATTTCTCTATGATTTCTGACTGTTTCCCATTACTATTCCTCAACCTTGACCATGTATTAGACTATTTTGGATGGTTTAACACAAATAATAATTCCTTCCTCCAGACAAATAACGTTTGAAAAATAATTTTATTTTATTTCCATATTTATTTAAATAAATTTCCATGAGGTCTTTTTCTTTGCCAGTCCTGGGGTTTGAACTCAAGGCCTGAGCACTGTCCTCGGGCTTTCTTCAAGGCTAGCATTCTGCCACTGGAGCCACAGCATCACTTCTGGTTTTTCTATATGTGTGGTACTGAGGAACAAATCCTGGTCTTCTTGCATGCTAGGCAAGCACTCTACCACTAGGCCAAACTCCGGCCCTATGAGGTCTTTTTATAGGAATTCAAGTCCAAAATTCACTTGGATTCATTCACTCCAGAGATATGCATGAATAAATTTGATGTGAAAATCATTAATTCAGTAGTCCTAACACAGGGTCTTCTTATGTCAATACAGAACAGAATTAAATTCATTTGTTAAAGAACATTATTTCTAGGGTAACTACATATCACTTTAACAGAAAATTAAAACAATATTATAATACTTAAAATGTTGTCAATGTTCCTCTTTAAAAACTTATGTTTTTGTTTGTGACAGTTGTTACTCTGAAATTATTCAGAATATTGTTATTTTAAATGGAAAATCATGTTAAATTTGAAAATTGTAGTTTGCCACTGAACTTTTATCAAAAGTACATTTTATATTAAGAAAAAACAATTATCATTGAAATGCACAAAGTGTATTCGTCAAATATTTCATTTTATGAAGAAACCAGGAGATGTAAAAGAAGTAATAATACATTTTCTGTATAAATGTTTAGAAAATGAGAGTGACAATGCCAGCATATTGTTTGAGAATATTAAGTCATCTTGACAATTTTAAAATATGTTAAAGGTTTATCCTGATACTGTGAAACATCATGATTCACAGAGATTTTAGGAATTTTGTATAAGATATTACAGATTTTCATTTTTTTCGTTGTTCTGAATTTTAAGCCACAGCAATAGCCCTTTTTCCTACTTGTGAAAAATTATAATAATACAAGTTACAAATAAGAAAATTTGTAAAAAATGCTAAAATCAAATCACAACTTATAGCATTTAAACATTTCAAATAAATGCAAAACAATGGATGCAGAGTCAAAGACTTGGGCATACACAAATATTATTTGAAAAATACTAGAAAAATAATGACCATAGGGTATGGTTGTATGCATATACATTACCAAAGTAACTTTTTCTTTTTCCTTTAGGTTATCTAGCCTTATGACTCTAACAATAATCAAAACTTTATTCTCCATCTTTATTAAAGTCATAGGCTAGATCAGCTACCTTTTCAAAGAAATCTGGAGCAGAAGATACAGGTAGGATTTCTCTGAAATTTTAGCTTAAGGGTTCCTACAATTGTCCATCTTCCCTGCTGAGTAAAATGGAAAGGAATAGTGCATTTAGTTCTACCCTGCTGACTTAGGAGATCACCTACTGTGCTGCAACAAGGAATAAAAAACCTCCAACTATATATCAGCAAGAAGGAAAAAATCACTTTTGCAAGCATATACAGAATAGGTGTGTGGTAAAGAAAAGTATCCCATTTAAGCTATCTCTAGCATAGTGGCAGATGTGTTTGACTAAAGGGAAACATAGTAGAAATGTAAAATTAAATCTTAGAATACACACATATTTTCAAAAAATCTATGGTGATAAATACATGTTGATATTACATGAGGTAAAGAATGGTATTTCATTAAATGGTTTGAAAATCATTTCTTATAGTTGTCCAAAAGCTTTTTAAATAGTAGTAGATTAGACCATACTTTATTCTATACTCATGTAGCCATTCCCCAGGTTACACTTTTATGACCCTAATATTTGACAACCAATATTTTAGATCAATATGTTTAGAGACAGCATCAAGAAAGCTACTTCTTTGCTGTAGAAATTTCCCAAAATAGATAAAAATTTATAAAATACTTCAATTCTAGTACATATCATTTAGATGTAGTTATATGCAAAGCCTTATTTATTGAACTGGTTAGAATACCTTTGAAAAATTAGACCCTGTGAATGCTAAAATTAAGTTATGATGGTTCATAAGAGATAATCACTTCAGATGTTCTACTTAAAATACAATTCCTCATAAAAGATACATATCTAATGCTTACTAAATGAGAATGCTGAGTATCTGTATTATTCCTATTCAGCAAAGAAAGTGGCTAAGGTATTCATTTCCTTATATTTATTAGAACCACAAAGTAGACGATTGCATTTGAAAGTTTTTCAAAAATGAAATGAACAGTTTTCCATATGCATACATAGAACATTTAATAAATTATTTGCCTAACCTGAAACATTTCTGATTAAATTGTAAAGATAAACATAATTTGTAATATACCTTTTTATATATCTTAAAGTATTCTAACTTAACAATTTAACAATTGGTTAATATACTGACTATGAACAATATCAATATTTTATTTGCCTAGTACTCTAATAGAGAAAAAGAAACTTAGAATATTTACATAGGTTGTACATTAAAAAATTGATAAGTTAGAATTTTATAGCTTCACATTCCATTCCTAAACTTGTTTTGCTACAAATATTCCATTATGTTCTGAACATAAATACAATGACATTCCTTCAAGAAGTAGTAAGAAGGGAGATATTGAGAGATAAATCCTTCAAAGAATAATTAAGTGGCTAAAACAATCAATTAAGAAAATACTCACAATTGAGGAAACACTGTGTACCTAACTAATAGGTGAAAGCTTTTATTCTATTCAGTATCTCCCAACAATGTGAAAGAACTTACACTGTACAAAGATTCTGTTGGTGTAAGCCATAGTGATGTATCGCCTGCCCCTGCCATCTGGAAACCCAGCAGATAACATCCTTCCTAAGAAATGTATGAAATCAGGTGACAATCAGTGTTATCTTTACAAGAAATTCACATGTAAGCAACAAGAATATGCCTTAGTTATCCCCTTTCATTTTACTAAGATGAATGAACTCATGATGTAATGAAAACTTATATAAATTGTGTGAACTCATCAGTAGACATTTGCAGTGCTCACCAAAATTCAGCTGATCACTTTCCAGTGTATTACTGTTCACGTAGTTTGGCTAATTCAATCCACGGACATGAAGGAGGACAATGTACACAAAACTGAATACATGTACAAAAGTATTGATTCACCTCTCATGTAAAAATTTATATGGGATCACAGCTAATTACTTCAAGTTGGGTGGTTGCCATTTCTGCCAACATTTGGACATTGGAAATGATTGTCTCATCTATTCCCCTCATCTTCTCTCATCATGTACTACTGAAAGTTGGTGGCAGCCTGAACTACTTAGTGAAATTCAGTGATAGAGAATGAGAAAATAACAAAATAACCCCAGAACCTGGCAGTACCAAGTGGCTCAGAACGGTATTCCTAATTTCTTGAGAGGCCATCCCTAGATAAAAGTTTGAGAGACCCCTTCTCAACCCACACTTGGGTTCAGTTCTGCATACCTGCCAGCACAAGCTATGTTGAAAGCTGAGTTTGAGGACTGTGATTTGTAGGTCAGCCTCTCTGAGTAGGAATATATTTTTTAAATTTAATTTTATTGTCAAAGTGATGTATAGATGGGTTACAGTTACATTTGTAAGACAGTGAGTACATTAAATCCTTAGCATTGTTTGTCTCCCACTTTCCCTCCCTCCACTCACTCCTAAGTTATAAAGTTCACTTCCAACACATTGTCTTGTGAATATTGCTGTCACATTGGATCAACCTTTGTCTCTTGTTTCATCATCTTAATTTTACTTTTCCCTTTCCTAATTCAAATAAACAAAGAAATGTATAAATGTATATAAAATAAACTAGCTACCACAGTCTGATACAGTAACAACAGAGGATAAACTATAAGTGCAAAAAGAAGAGAAATAACTTTACACAATACTTTAAAAACAGCAACCACAAAGATAAACCATTTGTTTCCATATCCTGGAGTTTATTTCCACTAACATCATCCTAATTGGGCATATGCTTATGGCTTTTGAGCTACTATGATTCTTTGCTAGGAAAATTCTAGAGGTACACTAAATATTACAGGTGAAAGAAGCCATGGAGCCAGTGTTACTTCAGGTCTAACTAACTTCACTTAATAGGATTTTTTCCAAGTTGGATAGGAATATTTTTATGTAACAATCCTAGGGCTTGAAATTGGGGCCTGAGCATTATTTCCATGCTTCTTTTGCTCAAGGCTAGTGTTATTCCACTTGAGCTACAGCTTCACTTCCAGGCTTTTGGTGGATAATTAGGAGATAAAAGTATCATAAGCTTTCATGTCCACACTTGTTTCAAACTGTGATAATCATATACCAGCCTCCTGAGAAACTAGGATTATAGCATGAGCCACTGGTGTCCAGTCTGGGTAGAATTGGAGCCCACAAGTGGTTCATCTTCACCAAGAGAAATGCAACATAATGACATGTACCTGTGACTGCAAGGCAGGTTTTCTACTAAGGGGTCATGCCTACATCCCTGTTTGTTCAGGTTAAAGGAGGGATTTGATTTCCCCTGGGCCTGCCCCCGGATCCCAATCTCCATACCTATGGATTCCCTTCCTTAGTTGGGATAACATATTCTACTACCACGTTGAATTGCTTCTGATGAGACAGTCTCACACACTTTCTGCATCAGGCTGACACAACCACAGTTTTCTCAGTGTCCTTGGCATCCTCATCATGTCAAGTGTGTATCACACCCTTCAATTCTGGATTATAAAGGGATAATCCTCTACTTGTAATGTTACCGTTGTCACCCTCTCACAAGTATGTAGGAGTATAGCGATGAGCCACAGGGGCCTTTATGTATATTTGCTTTAAGCAAGATTATTTGAAGACGTTTTCTGACTAAACTATAGTCTACACAACCTGTAGACTAACAACTATTAACTTTGATATTTACAGAGAGGGTATATTCATATACCTTATAATAAGTTATCTAATTCATAAAAAGATGGAATTCTTTGGATAAAAGATAAGATCTCGTTTAAACCATAAATGTGAAGAAACATTGAGGCCATTCCTTCTAAAATCAGGAATGAGACAAGGTTGTCCATTCCCTCAAAGCCTCTTCAATTAGAATTGCTAGCCAAAGCAATAAGGCAAGAAACAAACAAAAAGGGGATCCAAGTAGGGAAAGAGGAAGTGAAACTTTCCTTCTTTGCAGATGACATTATTCTGTGTATTTAGACCCCTATAGACTCTACTTCCAAGTTACTTGAGCTGCTTTGAGACTTTGGCAAAGTAGCAAGTTATAAAAATAACCCTCAAAAATCAATGGCTTTCCGACATGCCAAAACTGAGAAGAATGAAGCTGAAATCAGGAAAACAATTCTTTTTGCAATAGCCTTAAAAATACGTAGGAACTAACTTAAGTAAGGAAGCAAGGACTTTTTCGATAAAAATTTAAAAAGGAAATTAAAGTAGAACAAAGGAAGTGGAAAAACCTCCCAAGTTTCTGGAATGGGGGGATTAACATGGTGAAAATAGCAGTCCTGCCAAGTGAAAACTACAAATTCAATACAATACCCATCAACATCCCAAAGTCATTCTTTAGTGAAATAGAGGACACAGCACAAAAATTGATACAGAACAATTAAAAAAAACGTATAACCTAACAATCCTTAACAGAAAGAACAGCACTGGAAGAATATCAATACGAAACTTCAGACTGTACTACAGAGCTATAGTAATAAAAACAGCTTGATACTGGTACAAGAACAGGACTGAGGACCAATGGAATAAAACTGGTGACCTAGAAATCAACCAACAGATGTATGGTCACATAATCTTTGATAAGGGAGCCAAAATAAGGTGGAAGAAAGGCAGCCTCTTAAACACATGGTGCTGGCAGAATTGATTAAGCACTTATAGAAAACTAAAGTTGGATCTTTCTATGTCATGCTTCATCAGAATTAACTCCAAATGGATCAAAGACTTTGAGGTAAAAGCAGATATAGTGAAAACTTCACAGGAAGGAATGAGATTCACTAGGACTCCTTGGCACAGGACAAACTTTTTAAATAAAGACCCAGAAACACAAAAATCAAAGAAAGGTAGGACAAATGGGACTGCATTAAACTGAAGAGCTTCTGTATGGCAAAAGGATGTAGCTAGAAAGTTAAAGAGAAAGCCCACAGAGTGGGAAAATATCTACACTAGCCATACAACAGACAAGGGCCTATTATCTAAAATATATATACCTACAGCTCAAAAACTGAATCTCTCAGAAACAAATCCTCAAAGAAACAACCATCCCATTAAAATATGGGCTAAAGACTTAAAGAGAGACTTCACTGAAGAGCAAATAAGAATGGCCCATAAACACATGAAGAAATGGTCGACATCTCTAGCCATAAAAAAAATGCAAATCAAAACAACTTTGAGATTCTACCTCACTCCAGTTAGAATGGCCTTTATCAAGAAGTCTAATAACAACAGATGCTGTGGGGATGTAGCCAGAAGGGAATACTACTACATTGTTGGTGAGAGTGTAACCTTGTTCAAGCACTCTGAAAAGCAGTATAGTGATTTCTCAAAAGACTAAAGTAACCATAGAACTCTTCTATGACCCAGCAATCCTACTCATGGGCATTTACCTAAATGTCGAGAAACAAGACCATACTAAAGCTACTAGCACAGTGATGTTCATGAGAGCATTATTTGCCATAGCTGAGATATGTCACCAACCCAGATGACCTTCAGTAGATGAATAGATCAAGAAGATGGGGTATTTATACACATTAGAATTCTATGCTGCTATTAGAAAGAATGACAATGCCCCATTTGTAAGGAAATGGAAAATCTTGGAAAAAATCGTATTAAGTGAAATAAGCCAAACTCAAAGAATCATAGGCTCCATGGTTTCCTTCATTTGTAATAATTAGTACATAACTCTGATTCTTCTAGCAGAGGATCACAATAGCACAAAAGATGATTGGGAGGAGACGGTGGGAGGGAAAATGGGAGAAAAATATGGGAAGTGGTATCAATGTTCAAGAATTAATTTGTCCAATACTTAATGAATACTCTGACCCCTCCATATTAGCCTGAAAATACAATACAATGAAACATAAAAGTTTGGAAATATGTGCGTCCCTCATATTATTTTCATAATTATTTTCCTTATAAAAGTATTTTAGTAGAGAATATAAAGATAAAATTACATTGGTGTGTATAGAGGGGATGGATAATTGTAAGGGAAGAACTACAGATGAAACTGGGGAACCAAGCAGGTGCCAAAACTTAAATGACCACACATGGCAAACTACAATTGTAGACTTTATTCTGTCATTAGAAGTTTAATGATCTAATAAAAATAAACACATTTCCAGTTTGTTTCAGTGACTTTAAATAGTAGTATACATGCTCTTTTTAACATAATTGCTCTGATTTTCACTCAATTTAGTTCCATTTCTGGACACAGAGTCAGGTGGATAGTCTTAAGACAATGTAGAATCCTATTTATATTGCCCCAATATGTAAGAAATATGAGTTCCTCTTTTGACATTAAAATGCTAACATTTTCCAGTGCAAATCTGATTTCTGCTTGATCAATTATTTCAAATTAGTTTCAGGTAATTACATTATCAGAATCCTCTCACATACATCTACTGTCAATCTTTACAGCTCATTGAGCTATTTCAAATTACATTTGATTCATTTAACCGAGAAAAGTGATTAAAGTTGTTAAATAATCCTTTATCAGAAGTGGTGGTTTCACTTGCAAATATGACAGCACAAATTTTTAAGATGCTTTAGCACAAATCTCAAATGAAACACAACTTTGAAATTCTTACTTATGAAATTTAATACAAGTATTCCACTAGTATTATTTAAAACAAATTTCACCGCCAGACATTTAAAATAATATAGGTCGATATGTATATATGACATACAACGATTCAGATTAATTTAATTATGTTCATAAATTTATGTGTCAGTGATTGTATACAGAGATTTCTTTTCTTGAATTCTTGACTGTGGAACATGACATTTTAAACATTATGTAAAAACTTTTATAATACAAAGTTTTAATTTAAAAATTTAGAAGTGTAAATGTTTGTATATGTGATATTTGACTATAGAATATCAGAGTTTAAATGTGACAAAATAATTAAATATTCTTATGGTCCAAAAACAATATAAAGTGTCATATTCTGAATCATATTGCTATAATTTGTACATATAATTCATGAGTTTAATTGTATAATTAAAAATTTTTATTAGTGGTCTAGGAGTTTAGCCTAGTGGTAGAGTGCTTGCCTAGCATTCATGAACACCCGAGTTCGGTCCTCAGTACCACATACATAGAAAAAAGCCAGAAACGGTACCGTGACTCAAGTGGTAGAACTCTAGCCTTGAGAAAGCCCAATGATAGTGCCCAGGTCCTGAGTTCAAGGCCCAGGACTAGCAAAAATATTATTAAAGAGTATAGCTGGTACAGATGGAGCACTTCTGTAACCCTAGATACTTAGGAGGCTGAGATCTGAGGATCCTGGTTCAAAGCCAGCGTGAGCAGTGAAGAACTTGAGATTATGATTTCCAGTTAACCACTAAAAAGTGGGAATTGGCACTGTGGCCCCAGGGGTAGGGTGGTAGCCTTGAGCTGAAGAGCTCAGGACAGCACCCAGGCCCAAAGTTCAAGCCCCATGATAGCTTGAAAGAACAGAAAGGGAGAGAGAGAGAGAGAGAGAGAGAGAGAGAGAGAGAGAGAGAGAGAGAGAGAGAGAGAGAGAGAGAGAGAGAGAGAGAGAGAAAACTGTGCAATTATTACTAGTGTCTAAACCCAGATTGTATAGTTTTGCGAGGCAAGCACACTACCTCTTGAGCTATGTATGCGGTCTCATTTTGCATTGGTTAAAGTGTCCATTTTGTACCTAAACAAGCTTGACCTGCAATTGACCTCGTTGACTTTTGCCATGTCACTAGGGATGAAAAGTTTTCACCACAGCACCCAGTCATTATAGTTCTCAATTAGTTTGGATAACAAATGAACACCACCATGCCTATCCATCCCTTCATTGGGAATCTATTGAATTCATTTTGTTTACATCTGGTCTGGTAAAATTAATCCACAATCCTTCAATTTCTATTTCCTATAGAGCTCCCCTATGATCCACCAATTCCACTCCTTGGCATTTACCCAAATATCCAGAAATAAGGACATACCAAAGTCACTATTATAATGATGTTCATTGCAGCATTATTTACCATAGCAAAGATACAAACCAACCCAGATGCTCCTCTGTAGATGATTGGTACTTACACAAAATAGAACGACATTGCCCCATTCATAAGGAAATGGAAAGACTTGGAAGAAAAATCATGCTAAGTGAAGTAAGCCAAACTCAAAAGAACATACGCAGAATAGTTTGCCACATTTGTAATAATTACAGTAGCTCAAAATCTAGGTACATAAGGTCCTATAGGATAAGACTAAAAGAAAGGATCTCCAGGATATGGAAACAAGAGCTTCATCTTGTGAGACTGTTGTTCTTAATGTACTATGTTATTTCTCTTCTCTTTTTTGCCCTTATGGATGGTTAATCTCATATATTGTTATTGTATCAGGGTTTGCTACCTGGTATATTGTTTATAGGTTTACTTTTTATTTGAAATTGGAAAGGGAAGGGGGGAACACAAAATGATTGGGAGGTGGTAGGGAGACAGAAATGGGGACAAGAACATGAGATGGGGTAACAATGTGTGAGAAGTAACGTACCTGGCCAATGTAACAGTAACCGCTCTATATATTATCCCAAAAATCAAAAAAATGTTTAAAAATCCTACTAGATCTGTTTTGCTGTAGAAATATAAATTGTTATACTTACTGTAGCTTTTGTTCTGTGGTGATTTTTTGGTTTTGGGAATTGAACTGAAGATTTTGTATTAAAAATAGGTCCTAACATTGGGTAATATATTAACTGCTATTTTTGATACCTACATTATATTTCACTGTGTGATTATAACAAAATTCTTGATGTAACTCTTCTAAAAACTTGCCATTTAATTTCTTTCCAGTTTAGAAAAATAATTACAATTTCAAATATTACAAATTTATATTAGTTTCATAAATTTCCTTTCTGGTTTTTAAATAATTAGTGAATATTTCTGGGACATACTGAAAGTTTTTAATGTGTGAATGAAAATGGAATGGTTAAATAAGTTTAATTAGCATTTTTGGTACTGAATTTATCATATTTTTTCAGACATTTGAAATGAGCTCTGTAACTAATTTTGAAATAGCCACAAATTACTATTAATTGTAGTCATTGGACTCTTCATATATCTCAAAAATATTTCTTTTTTGTTTTTTGATTAGGCAAGTAGAAATTTAATTATCTTAGTAATTAAGATATCTCTGTGTATTTGGTTTATTTCATATATTTTTATTGTAATTAATAGAAGTGTTACATTATATTCACCAGATAGAAGATACATTACTTCATAAACATTGATACCATTTCTCATGTCTTGGTCTCCATTTCCCTTGTCCCATCCCTGCCCCTCAGCTTGTTTTCTCCGCTTCCCTATGTTATTTCAAATAACCAAATGAACATGTATACAATATATCAGATAACAAGGTAAAATACTGTAACAAGATGGGATAACCAAGGAACAGCAAAAGAGATGAGAGACAACAGAGTACATTAAGGAAAACGATCGCTCATTATATGGATTTTGTTTCAATGTCCTGGAGGTCCTTTCATTTAGCATCAGAATATATGGCCTTATGTATGTAGATTTGCTCTATTGTAAATATCTGCTAGGAGAGCCCAAGATTTCTACTGATTATGACAAATGAGGGAAACCACTGAGCCTATGTTACTTTGAGTCCGGCTTACTTCACTTAATATGAAAATGGGCAATGTCATTCTTTCTGGCAGAAGCATAGAATTCCATTGTGTATAAATATCACATCTTGTTAATCCACTCATCAACTGAGGGGCATCTGGGTTGGTTCCACATCTTTGCTATGGTAAATAGTGCTGCAATGAACATCGTTGTGCTAATGGATTTAGAATGTCCTTGTTTCTGGACGAGTGAGTAAATGCCTAGTAATGGAATTGCTGGGTCATAGGGGAGTTCTATGTTTAGTCTTTTGAGGAACCACCATACTGCTTTCCATAGTGGTTAAATGAGTTTGCACGCCCACCAAAAGTGTATTAGTGATCCCTCCTGGCCACATCCCCACCCGCTTCTGTGGTTATTAGATTTCTTGATCATGGACATTCTAACTGGACTAAGGTGGAATCTCAGAGTTGTTTTGATTTTCATGACCAGATATGTGGAGCATTTCTTCATGTGTCTATAGGACAATCTTATTTCTTCTTCATAAAAGACTCTCTTTAAGTCTTTGGCCCATCTTTTAATGGGATGGTTGCTTCTTTGCAGATTAGTTTTGGAGTGATTCAATTTTTTGAGCTGTTGATACATTTTAGATATGAGGCCTTTTTCTGTTGTATGGTTAGTGAAGATCTTCTCCCACTCTGTAGGCTTTCTAGTTAGTTTGCTAGCTATGTCCTTTGTCATGCAGAAGCTCTGTAGTTTAATGCAGTTTACACTTATCCAGACTTTCTCTGATTTGTTGTGTGTCTGGGTCTTATTAAGAAAGTTTTGAGAGAGGAAAGAAGATGGCGCTGAGACAATAGGGACGCTGCCTAGCTCTCTCTCACAAAAAGAGAGAACCAGGGAGTCCCACGAGCCAACTACCTTAAGAAATCCACAACAACAAACTCAAAAAGCAACGGAGAAGGACTCAAACCAGAAAACAAATCCAGATAAAGCTCACATCCAACTTTCTCAAAGAATTCAGAATGCGAGGACCCATCCCCCACCTCTCACCGCCGGATCCAAGCCGGGAAAGCCGTGAAAACTGGCGGCTGGAGCCGGCTCCAAGCCGCAAGAAGCGGCTGCGGGTGCCGGCTCCACACCAGGAAAGCAGCGGAGGGCGCCGGCTCCAAGCCACGAAAAGTGGCAGCAGTGGAGGGAGCCAGGCCGGGAGCCCAACTGCTGCAGAAACCAGCACAGAACCGGGCCAGTGAATGGCAGAAGCAGCAGGAACCCAGACGCGGAACCAGAACAGCAAGCAGTGGAACCCAGACGCAGAACACAGGCAGTGGCGGAGACCCAAGGGGAGTAAAAGACTCCCCACCACTGTGGAACACCCGCAGACGGACACAGAGGCGTGAGTAATACAGCGCGTCCCCAAACACATCGGGAAAGCAGAGCGGGTGCCAAGCAATAGAACTTAACTCAGACCCCTCCACCCCGCCCGAGAAAGACCAGCAGGAGCAGGGGGGCAAGGAATTTAGAATCCTGTCCCTTCCCTCAACAGCCCCCTCCCTCCGGCCATTGACTGGAGATTGACAGGCGGGCTACCCATAAGACCCAGCACCCCACCAAAGGAGGCGGGGCTGTCCCAACTCCCACCCGCCCAAGGGGCTCAACCCCCAGTCCTCTGATTGGAGAGTGACAAGCGGGCAGACCCTAAGACTCAGCACCACACCAGGGGAGGCGGAGCTGTCCCAGCTCCCACCCGCCCACCAGGCTCCTCTCCCAGGCCACTGGATCTGGAGAGTGGAGGGTTCTGGGACCCTGCCTTACAACAGCGGGTAGGGGGTGCGGGAAAATAGGAGCCAGCATCTGCCCCCCCTCAATTCTTGAGCAGGGAATCCTCCAGCTGGGAATCCTGAGCAAGACAGCACTGAGGGGCTCCATACAGTCACAGACTCTGACAAAGCAGTGGAAACACAGCAGGGATCTGAAGGGCCGACCAGCAGCCAAGCTCCCGTTCTGAGAATCAAAAAAGCGCGGCTCTGCCCTTGGAGCCCACATCCTGGGCCCCGCCCCTGGGAACAGAGGGGGTCTCCTGCTGGTCCTGCTGAGAGCCCCTGAAACTCTCAATCCCCAGACCCTTGGCTTGGGGCCGCCCCTGGAAGCAGCACAGGAAAACGTCTGCCAATCGCGCTCAGACGGAAGCTCACAGATCCATCCCATGGTCCACTGTGAGGCCACTGGTTGGGCTAAGAGATAGTCGTGCAGCAACACATAAGTTTTATTCTAATACTTTCCAAACTTTGTACTCAAATATGCTACCTACTTACCAACTTAGGTCAGTTATCCTTACGCTATACCTATTCTTCATTACTACAATATCCTTACACTCCTACGTTAATCCTCTTGTACTTCCCCTGACCTCTCTCATTCTCTTTTTCTATCTCTGGACGTCTGTTCGCCTTTCAACCCTTATACTGCACGGATCTACACTTGATGGCTGTTGAGCAATACTGTATATCTAGGTGTTTAATTATTCTCTAGGCTCAGAGGGACTTAAAGACAATAGAGATTGGATTAAGAGGCTTATGGTTTTGGGTATAAATCACTTATCAGTGGATGTATTAGACTGGTCGGTAACTGCACAAAAACAAAGAGTGATAACACCAATCAAAACTTGTGAACATCTAGTGTCTGCCAGCTACAGAGGTCTAGGTTGGTTATATCTGAAAAACTATAATCGTGTTTAGTATTACTCTTGCTCCCATTTTCAAATGGGCAGAACAAGAAACTCAAGAAAAATGTCAAATCAAGAAACAACATCCCTCACGCCTCTGCGTCCATCTGCGGGTGCTCCACGGTGGTGGGGAGCCTTTCACTCCCCTCGGGTCTCTGCCACCGCCTGTGTTCTGCGTCTGGGTTCCGCTGCTTGCTGTTCTGGTTCCGCGTCTGGGTTCCGCTGCTTCCGCCGTTCGTTGGCCCGGTTCTGTGCTGGTTTCTGCAGCCGTTGGGTTCCCAGCCTGGTGCCCGCCGCTTTCCCCGCGTGGAGCGGGCACCCGCTCAAGCCGCTTTTCGCGGCTTTGGGCGAGAGGTGGGGGAGGGATCCTCACGTTCCGAATTCTTTGAGAAAGTTGGAGGTGAGCTTTATCTGGATTTCTTTTCCGGTTTGAGTCCTTCTCCGTTGCTTTTTGAGTTTGTTGTTGTGGATTTCTTTAGGTAGTTGGCTCGTGGGACTCCCTGGTTCTCTCTTTTTGTCAGAGAGAGCTAGGCAGCGTCCCTATTGTCTCGGCGCCATCTTCCTTCTCCTCTGTAAGCTCTTTTTAACCATAATAGTTTTTTTCCCCATAATAGTTTCAAGGTTTTGTGTCTTACTTCTTGTCTCTGATATACTTCCAATTGGTAGTAGTACAAATGAGAGACAGGGATCTAGTTTCAACCTTCTGCATTTGGAAACACCGTTTTCTGAGGATTAGTTCCACCCACCCCGCGCCACTTGTGGAAATTATTACTTACTCAGTAAAGATTACCTATAAAGTTCTTGTGGAAGAGAAGCTATGGGTTTTTATTTATCTGCTAATTTAGGATGATGAATGGGTAAAGAATAGGTAAATCTGACTCATATTCCATGTTTAAATTATTAAGGTCAGTTTCAGAAATATTAATATAAAAATGCTACTTCATTTAACTGAATTAAATAAGATACATTAGGAAGTAGATAGAGGATACAAAATGAGCATGTTTGAGGCTAGGACATACTCTAAAATTTAGGTACCAAACAGTAGGGATATGTACAGAATCAAATAACTGAAATGGCAAAGTGATTATTGTAGGAAAATATTAGGAGAGTGTTAACATCATAGACACCAAGGGAAAAATGTAGAATATCATTCAAAACAGTAATACAAGAAAAAAAGAAATAATCTTTGCACATAATATAAAAATACAAGTGTTACAGAGAAGAATTTAAGAGCATAAGTATGGGGTATATTAAAGTAATGATAGAAAGCAATTATTAGTAACAAGATTATTATCAAAGGTATTTCTGCAAATCATGCAGTTTTATGTCAAATGGTCTGTCATTTACATTTTTAACTGAGCAGGTAGAGAGTAGGTAGGTGAAATTATCCTCACATTATGGAAACTAAGAACAGAAAAGACACACAATTGTATCATTGGATGTGAAAATTTAAATACTAATCATGGTGAATGTGATAGAAATAGAAACAAATTATGATTTATTTATATTGAGAGAAAGTGATTAGAACATGAAGGAATGAAGATAAAGAATTTGAAACTAGCTATGGGCCTAAAGTTGAACACCATTAAACTTTGAGATATGCTAACAAGAAAGGAAAACAGCTCTAATTTCAGTCTATAGAAACTACAAAATATTTTTCTTGTACCATATTCAAGTAAGTCTGGAAAGAAAGGATAATACTTCAGGAACTTATCAATTAATATGATGTATATTTTTCCCAAAGTACAGAAAGACCTACAAAGATGGATTTAGGTAAATTTGAGAGAATACAGAGAACATGTAGGGACAGTTCAAGACAACATTGAAAAATATGGAATTCAAACAGTAAATTCAAAGAAATATAAGGAATCATAGATTTGGCCTTGTCTTAAGAAAGGCAAAATGTCTATTCAAATAATAAAGAATATTTCTGTCACTGGAAAAAATAAGGAGACTGGAAATTTTTCATTTTCAAGTTCCAGACAGCATATCATTCTGGAATACTGGAAGCCTTCATGGAAAAGGTTATCTTTAGAAGATGGATGACTCAATACAGTGTGAATATGTGGCTATAAAAAAGCATACAGCAAGTGTAAAAACTTCTAGTTTTTAATATTTCTAGGAAAATGTTTCTTTGTAAAGTCTTCTAAGTCATCGCTTCCTTCTATTGTGGAAACACACTATGGAAAGGTTATTTTTATTTATTATTTTGCCAGTCCTGGGCTTGAGCTCAGGGCCTGAATACTGTCCTTAGACTTTTCTCAAGGCTAGAGCTCTACCACTTAAGTCACAGCATCACTTCTGGCTTTTTTCTATGTATGTGGTACCCCTGAAACTCTCAATCCCCAAACCCTTGGCTTGGGGCCGACCCTGGAAACATCACAGGAAAACGTCCGCCAACCACGCTCAGACGGAAGCTCGCAGATCCATCCCATGGTCCACTGTGAGGTCACTGGTTGGGATAAGAGCTAGTCGCGCAACAACACATAAGTTTTATTCTAATACTTTCCAAACTTTGTACTCAAATACGCTACCTACTTACCCCCTGACCTCTCTCATTCTATTTTTCTATCTCTGGACCTCTGCTCCTCTTTCAACCCTTATACTGCATGGATCTACACTTGATGGCTGTTGAGCAACATTGTATATCTAGGTGTTCAATTATTCTCTAGGCTCAGAGGGACTTAAAGACAATAGAGATTGGATTGAGAGTCTTATGGTTTTGGATATAAATCGCTTATCAGTGAATTATTACACTAGTCAGTAACTGCACAAAAAGAAAGAGTGATAACAACAATCAAAACTTGTGAACATCTAGTGTCTGCCAGCTACAGAGGTCTAGGTTGGTTATATCTGAAAAACTATAATAGTGTTTAGTATTAATCTTGCTCCCATTTTCAAATGGGCAGAACAAGAAACTCAAGAAAAATGTCAAATCAAGTAACAACATCTCCCACCCCCCCACATACAATGTAAACAGCCAATGGAACAGTCACTGGCAAACCTGGAGGAGAGTCTTCCAAGTGCTGTACAAATGCATTTGATAAACATCATTAATGAAAAATGTGAAAATATAAAGAAAGAGATAAGGGAGGAAGCCATAGCTGAACAAGAGGAAACCATAAACAAGGTGATACGTGAAAAAGAAGAAGCCATAAAGGAGGCCATAATAAAGGTTGTTAAAGAAAGATGTAACCAAATTATTAAAATCAAAGCAGAAGTAAACGATTTGGAATCCAAAACAACTATAGAAAGTATCAACAAAACAAGGAGTTGGTTCTTTGAAAGAATTAACAAAATTGACAAACCCTTAGCAAATATTACCAAAAAAAGAAGAGAGCATATCGAAATAAACAAAATCGCATATGAAAATGGTAATATCACGACAGAAATTACCAAGATCCAGAGTATCATGCGGCCATAGGTCTGTGGTTAATATTTGGGTCCTTAGTTCTATTCCATTGGTCTTCAAGCCTGTTCTTGTGCCATTAGCAAGCTGTTTTGATAATTATAGCTCTGTAATAGAGTCTAAAGTTTGGTATTAAAATTCCTCCTGCGCTGTTCTTTCTGCTAAGAAGTGATTTTGCTATATTTGGTCGCTTAGCATATCTTACCAAAAGAAGGAGGGAGCATACCGAAATAAACAAAATCACACACGAAAATGGTAATATCACGACAGAAATTACCAAGATCCAGAGTATCATGCGGGAATACTTCTCAAATCTTTACACCAACAAATTTGAGATTCTAGAAGAAACCGATGAATTCCTAGCCAATATTAACATAACTACACTGAACCAAAAAGAAGTAACCCAACTAAACAGGCCTATTTCAACCACTGAAATAGAAATGGCAATAAGAAACCTTCCACCTAAGAAAAGCCCAGGGCCAGATGGATTCACAGCTGAATTCTATAAGGTCTTCAAAGCAGAGCTCACACCAATACTCCTCTAGCTCTTCAATGAAACTGAAAATGAAGGTTCTTTACCAAACTCGTTTTATGAAGCCACTATAACCCTCATCCCCAAACCAGACAGAGATTCATCAAAGAAAGAAAACTATAGACATATTTCTTTGATGAACATTGATGCAAAACTTCTCAACAAAATACTGGCCAACCGTCTACAACAACTTATCAAAAAATTATACACTATGATCAAACAGGATTCATTACAGGGAGGCAAATTGGTTCCACATAAACAAATCAATTAATATAATTCAACACATCAACAGGAGCAAGGACAAAAATCACATGATTGTCTCAATAGATGCGGAAAAGACATTTGACAAGATCCAACACCCCTTTATGTTAAAAGCTCTGGAGAAACTAGGAATCCATGGAACATTCCTCAAAATAATAAAGGCTGTGTATGACAAACCCACAGCTAGTATTATACTGTGGCATTAGCCATCGTGCTTGTCATCATCTTTAAATACTTGTAGAAAGGAGTTGCCACTTAACGAAGAAGTTTATGAACACAATATATCTTGATCAGTTCACACCTTTGAACATTCTCACCCCCACCTTTTCAATCCCACACTTCCCTCATTTTTCTTAATTTTGTAGTTTATATAATCTTTTTTTTTCTTGCTGTACTGAGGCTTGAACTCAGGGTCCGAACACTGTCCTTGGGCTTTTTCATCAAGGCTAGGGCTCTGCCACTTGAACCACACCACTACTTCCAACTTTTCTATGTATGGGGTACCAAGAATTGAACCCAGGCCTTCATGCATGCTAGGCAAGCACTCTACCACTATACAAAACTCCAGGCCTATGTAATGAATTCTTGACTGTATTTTCTCCCTTCTCCTCTTCATTCATCTATCACTTTCACTTTTCCCCACACCCTCTTGTGAGTACCAGTTTCCTTGTGCTGATTTTGCTGGCCTTTGCCTTTGTGATTCTAAGGACTTACATTATTTGAGTTTTACTTAGAGCCTACCATATTTAATCCAATCGTAACTATTGCCTGACATCCAGTATCTTTGCGTGTAGGCTTATAGGGTAACTCTAGCTACAACAAGTAAGGAAAACCAAGCAACCTTTGTCTCTCTGGGTCTGACCTCATTTAACATAATTTCCCCATGTTTTAGATGAGTACTGTAACATCTTTCTTTGATATGAATGAGTAACATCCAACTGTGTACATATACCATATTTTCTTCACCTATTTGTCTACTGAGGGACATTTGAGCTGATTCCAAATCTTGGATATAGTGAATAATGCTGCAATGAACATGATTGTGCTGGTGCCTTTACTATAAGAATTTTTATTTATGATCGTATGGATAAATGCTCACTAATGGAAATTTATTCAACCACTCTGTAAACAGAATGAAGGTTCCTCAAGAACTAAACATAGAATGTCATTATGACTTAATAATTCCATTCCTAGTCATTTATCCAAAAATTATCATAGTTTTATTTTCACAAAATAATGGGGTGACAGTTGTGAAAGTTTATTAATGCATTTAGTTCCAGTCAAATGTCCATATAAAATTCTTAGGATAGCAAATTTTCTCTGTATTTTAATGTAACACAAATATGGAGGCTGGGTGTTGGTGACTTGAAAGCATCCTAGGAAAGTCTGTGAAACACTTGTCTAATCACCAACAATCTGGAAATCGACCTGTGGCTCAAGTATTGGAGAGCTATCCTTGAGCAAACCATCTCAAAGATTGTATCCCATCCCAGTGTTTAAACATCCAGAAAAAAATGGGAGAAAAATGAAATATAAAACAATATAAGTGAGATAGCACTTCTGTGCAGCACAGACCTGCTGGCTACAGACAGAGCCAGACATAGCCTGACCAAGCCAAGAGCTGTCACTTGATCTTGGAGCAGATCTGCCAGCTTCACAGAACCAGGAAATCCAGCAATTTGTGAGTACCTCCGTGGAGATGTTTCAACTTCTGCTCACAGAATGGCATTAGAAAGGAGCCCCCTCCCCTACTAGCTGACAGCAGCACCATCTTGACTGCTGGCAAAGACCCTGCCAAACTAAATGGAGCCTGAGAATTGGTGCTGATAGCACCATCTTTCAAAAGGGCAAAGATTTTTCCAGAGGAAACTGAGACAGACATTAACCTCCTGAGCTTGCAGAAGAGCACCATCTTTCAAAAGGGAAAAGATTTTCCCAGAGGGAACTTAGACCGACATTAGCCTCCTGAGCTAGCAGAAGTTCCTCCTCCTGGGAGGGGCTGAGCTCCTAATAAACTAAGCATTTGGTGTCTCACCAGCTTTTTTTTCTGTCCAGTCAAGCAAACTGATCGGAAAAACCACAACGTCAAATCACAGGAGAAAAATGCTTTTTAAACTTTTTTTTTTGCCATTTTCCCTCCACCCTTTATTTTTAATTTTATGTATTTTCTTTCCATTTTCTTTTTCGCTTTCCTTCTATCAATGTGGACACTCCTAGAAACATAGTTACAGCACTGGGTACAGACTGGATACAAATTATATTATTATTGATACAGTTACATACTTTTAATCTGTCTATTCTTAACCCTTGTATTTCTCATTTAAGACCTCACAATTGTGTGGGTTCTCCCCACCTTTTTTATTTCCTTTTCTAAAATTTTTATCATTGATCTCTCCTATATGTACCTTTCTCTTTTCTTGTTTTTTTTTTTTTTTTTTTTTTTTTTTTTTTTTTTTTTTTGCCAGTCCTGGGCTTGAGCTCAGGGCCTGAGCACTGTCCTTGGAATTTCTTAAGGCTAGAGCTCTACCACTTGAGCCTCAGCACCACTTCTGGCTTTTTTTGCTATGTATGTGGGGTACCGAGGTATTGAACCCGGGTCTTCATGCATGCTAGGCAAGCACTCTACCACTAGGCCAAATTCCCGGCCCCCTCTCTTTTCTTTATATATTCTTTTTTTTGAGCTCACAAATCTAGATCTTTTACTGATGATAACTAGGAAAATCCATTGCATGGGGTTTTCCAAGAGATTTTTTTATTAAAAAATTTATTAAATTTGATTTTTACATCATCTTTTAAATGACAAGTTTAACAAACCAGTGTTCAAGAAGGGAGTCTCTATTTACAATCACTGGGACTTAGTATTTAGAACTTAATGAAACTTAGGCTAAGGGTTTGTTTGTCATAGAAACATATTAATTTATGAAATAAAACATTATGTCTATAGAGTCATAGGTTTTTATATTTATATAGTTATGTTTATATTTCCATTACTATGTCCATAGCATTGGGTATGCAGTTATTGAGTCCTCACTCTTGTACTCTTCAGATTTAATAGCCACATATTAAGGATGCCATGCACCTTTTGTTCCTTAGGTCTTGACTTGTCTCACTCAACATGATTTGCTCTAGATTCATCCACTTCCCTGCGAATGCCATTATTTTATCTTTTCTGTTGACTATGTAGAATTCCATTGTGTATATATACCACATTTTCTGTATCCATTCATCTGCAGTATGGTATCTAGATTGTTTCCATTGCCTGGCTATTGTGAACAGTGCAGAGATGAACAAAGCTGAGCAGGTGTCCTTATAATATCTTGGGTCATGATGTTCAGTATGGATGCCCAGAAGTGGTATGGGGGATTGTAGGGAAGGTCTATTTTTTAGTTCTTTAAGAAACCTCCACACTGCTTTCCAGAGTGGCTGAAGTAGTTTACATTCCCACAAGTAGTGTAGGGTTCCTTTTTCTCCACAACCTCTCTAGCATCTGTCATTGTCTGAGTTCAAAATCTTAGCCGTTCTCACTGGGGTTAGGTGGTATCTTAGGGCAAATCAAGGAATAGCATCTCCTACCCAATATAAACAGGCACTGGAGCACTCAATGGCAAAACTAGAAGAGAGCCCTCTAAATGCCACACAAATGCAATTGATAAACATGATTAATGAAAAGTTTGAATACATAGGAAGAGATACATGAATAAAAGGAAGCCATATTTAAACAGGAGAAAACCCTAAAGAAGGAGATACATGAACTTAAGGAACCATAAAGGAGGCCATAAAAAAGGATTTACATGAATGTGAGGAAGCTAGAAAAAGAAAAAATGGACGAATTCATAGAATCCACAAACAAAAAGCTAACTGAACTCCAACAAATGTCCAATGACAGTAATGCTTGTGAGGTAAAGGACTTCAAAGAGACCACTCAAATAGAAATCAAGGAGTTAAAGAAGTCCATACATGATCTAAAAGAAGAGATGCTAGCCATCAAAAATGCCCAATAGGAATGGAGGGAGATGAAGAACAAAATATTGATAGCAGGTTAGACAAGGCAGAAAATAGAGAATCTCCTGGGTCGAAGATAATCTAGTTGTTATAAGGAACAGAAAATGAGTCAAACCAAATCTAGGAAATATGAGAGGACACTTCATGAGGTCCAAGATACAATTAGGAAGCCTACTTTAAGGCTAATTGGTATTGAGGAGGGCCTGGAGATAGAGGTCAATGGGACTGTAAATATATTTCAGGGAATCATCTCAGAGAACTTCCTAAATATCCAGACAGGCAAGCCCATTCAGATACAAGAAGTTTTTAGAACCCCAAACAGACCTGACCAGAAAAGGACATCCTACCGCCACATTATAATTTGTACAGGATCAATAGGGACCAAAGAAAGGATCCTAAAAGCATCCAGGGAGAAGAGAACAATCACCTACAAAGGAAAACCAATCAGAATAGCCACAGATTTCTCAGCAGAGACCATGCAAGCAAGAAGACATTGGAAGGATATATGTCATGCCCTTAAGACAAATAACTATCAACCAAGACTGCTGTACCCAGCTTAGCTCCCATTCATAAATGAGGGAACAGTATAAACCTTCCATTCCAAGGAAAAGTTGCAACATTATGTGGAAAGCAAAACAGCATTATAGAAAATTCTTAAAGATGTTCTACCCATTGGAAAACCAATACAAATGTGGTATTGACAAAGAAATGCCACCCAAAAATCATACCAGCTAATTACCTCAAGATCTGTCAAGCCACAGGCCCTAACAAAAGCTTTTTTAAAATGGCAGGAAAACAAGAGGAAGAACTTCCACTAGCACAGGGGAAGGGGTTAAACCAAGATGAGGGATGGGGGTGGGGCTAGGGAAGTGGGGACCAAGACATGAGAAAGCAGTATGGTGTTTCCTCAAAAGACTAAACCTAGAGCTCCCCTATGACCCAGCAATCCCATTACTTGGCATTTACCCAATTGTCCAGAAACAGGGGCATACTAAATCCACTAACACAACAATGTTCATTGCAGCACTGTTTACCATAGCAAAGATGTGGAACCAACCCAGATGCCCCTCAGTTGATGAGTGGATCAACAAGATGTGGTATTTACACACAATGGAATTCTATGCTGCTGTCAGAAAGAACAACATCATCCATTTGTAAGGAAATGGAAAGAATCAGATAGTTTTTAGTTTGGAAAAATGACCATATTGAAAATAAACAAACTTTTATAAAATTATCTTTAAGTAGTTGTACAACATAGTTTATGAATACAATCCATCTTGATCATTATCAAGGATCATTATCATCCTCTTCCATCATTCTTCCACTCAAGTTACCTGGTACCATTTTTACTTTTATACATTCTGTATTATGTCAAAATTAGGCCACCCTTTCTTACTCAATTGATCTTCCTCTCCTACATTCCTTTGACCATCTCCCTCAACAACACATGTTCTTGTTCCTGAATTTAAGTTTACGGAATGGTAGATTATTTGTTCAAAAGAAGTACATCATTGAACCCCATCCTAGCATATATCATACTTTAGTTAATATGATAGTACATGTATATATAATCTGTATGTTTTTGTTTATAATGTAGCTCTAACTTCTACATATGAGATAAACCTATGCTGCTATCCCTTTTTAATATATTTTTATTGTAATTAATAGAAGGATTACACTATATTTACCAGATAGAAGGTGCATGACTTCACAAACTTTGCTAGCCTGTCTCATGTTTTTGTCCCCATTTCCCTCCCACCTCCACCTCTACTCATCTGGTTTTCCCCCTTTCCCTATCCTATTTCAAATAAACAAATAAATACATATACAATATATCAGATAACAAGGTAGGATACTGTAACAATATGAGATAACGAAGGGACAACAAAAGAGATGAGCATAACATAGTACATTAAGAACAACAATCACATATTATATGGCTCTTGTTTCTATATCCTGGAGGTCCTTTCATTTGTATTTTATTGTCAGGATTATCTTAATATATTTTTCAAGTTTATGCATTTTCTGGCAAATGGGAATATTTTTGCCCCTAGTTACTTAGCAAAATAGTACTATATGTGAAAAATAGACAATCATTAAGGTGTAATGATTAGCATCAGTTGGATTTTGCTTACATTAGCATAGGTCAGGAATTTCATGACACCATCATGGCTGACTTCTGGTGAGGTTGTTCTTTCTGGATTTCTGTCTTTTTGTAACCTTATTTGGGAGACAAGGAGAATAAAAATGCTTCCTTTTTTTGTCAGTCATGGGGCTTGAACTCTGGGCCCGGGCTCTGTCCCTGAGCTTTTCGGCTGAAGGCTAGTGCCCTACCATTTGAGCCACAGCACCACTTCCGTTTTTTTGGTGGTTAATTGAAGATAAGAGTCACATTGACCTTCGTCTGGGGCTAGCTTTGAACTGTGACCCACCAGTGCCAAGCTCCTTTTCTATTTTTGAGAGGAATCTAATTTCATCACACATGCTGGCACCTCCTGCCCTATATTTCAACTTTCTCACCTCAACATACAACAGTGGAGTTCAGCAAATGAATTCTTGTAGAACACCAATATTCATTCTATCCCAGCTATACTAACTAAAAAAGGAACTATCAGTGTTATAAGGACTTGTGGATTAATCTCTTGCTAGGGACATGAAATGTATGTATTTATTTATTTATTTACTTCCATTTCTGATGCTTCATTAAAATATCAAAACTTTCCAGGATTTGAGAACCAGGCACAGGTAAGTTATTATATTTTTATACTTATTTTTAGTTATTATGTATTTCATTTTAATTACAGTTTTATATAGAAATACAAATAAGATTTAACCTACAAACAGGAAGAAAACAAAAAAAGAATTTCAATGGTAAAATAAAGCACAGCTTTATCCTCTTTACTGGAGCTCAATTCCATAAGCATCATTTTATATGATCACATGTACATAGATATTGAGCCCCGGTAAAGTTCTCCTGAGAATATCCTCCCTTGGTCTCAATGTATGAATGTGTAGATCCTTGTTTAAATATTCATGTCCAAGTGTAATTTTTTTTGTCTTTTACTCTCCATTGAGTTTACTTAGAGAGTATATTCATGTTCTAGTTATCTGATTGAGGAAGGGAAAGGGGAAGCACAGAAACTATGGGACATAAGGTGAACTAATTAAGCAGTGATAGTAAGCACTATGGTGGAAATGAACTACACAATTTAAGGGAAAAGGGTCTGGAAGAAAAAAATCGGGAGAGAAAGAGGGCGGGATAACACTGTTCAAAAAGAAATGTTCTCAGTACCTTACTTAACTCCTTTTTACATCAACTTTACAATGAAAATTAAAAATAAAGAATAGGAAGAGAATGGAAAAATTAGATTTAGCCCACATATTTGTATATTTGTGTGGAAATATATTGCTATTCCATTTCACAAAACATAAAAAGGTCTGATGCACTCGTCTTTTTCCGGTTTAGGGAAGAAAGGAAGAGAAAAACGCATACTCTTTTATTTCATTAATTGCAATGTTTACAACCCAAGTTATGTTCAATAATAGTGTCAGAAAAGGTTCAGATATGGTGCCACATACTTGTAATTCTAGCTTTTGAGGAGGTATGGGTAAGAGCATCATAGTCTGAAGTTGTACCCAAACACGAAACAAGATTTTACTTGGAAATAAAACCAGTAAGGAAAAAGGTCTCTGAAGCATGGTTCAATTGATAGAGCATCTGCCTTGGTCTTGTTGTGACTCTGTAAAGAGTACCAACAAAATTGGAGGAAAATACTCTGACATTATTTTAATTTTCAGAAGACACAAAAATGTCTATGTTCTTATCTGAAAAGAACTGATTACAGTTTGTACATATGAATTTATTCAGTGTAAGTTCAATACAAAGGATAAGCATGAACCATAGAATCATGAGTCTCACTTAATACATATGCATTAGAAAATTTAAATGCCTGAGCATAGGGAGAAATAAAATAAGAATATTTTTCAAATATTACACTATGTCAAGATTGCAGTATTTCTCATTTAAAAATGATTCAGTCAGTTAAATTATTTTACACACTGATAGATGGTTTTAGAGTCAAAAGAGAAATCAATAGACCAACATTCATATGTTATTTTTTGAGGAAATATTGGACTTAGATGTGTTGATTTTTCCTGATGTAGAACTTTTTAATGAGGTTTTATACATTTGAATCAAGCTTATGTTTCTCATTTTGAAGTAGAATACTTTCTAAAATTTAAGTATTGATAATTTTGAAATAACCCCTGTTGTGCTCCTACTAAGATGAATCCACTGGGATTATCTAGGCAAAGACATGAGATAGTTAGGCTCCTTGCAAAGTAGCTAAGATTTTATAGGTATAAAAATACAGACAGACACACACACACACACACACACACACACACACACACACACACACACACATATATATATACATTCCTTTTATAAATACATAGATAGTAGACATATGGGGAAAAACATGAAATATTATTATTTAATGTTATGAGAGAACTTTTGAAATTACCCAAGTTTTTGTACTGATACTTGACAGATACTAGACTCAAAATAAAATTATTTGTAGGTCAACTCACACTTCAGACAGGCTATGATAAATAGTATAAATATCTCATTTTACCTAAGGGAGTGTTTTATTATGTATTTACTGATTAGATTTTATATTGCCTGTTTTTATGGGAATAGACAGCAGAATATAAAATACCCAACCTCCCAATGAAACCTGTGAGACTTATGGAAGAAATATGTGGGTGGTTTAAACAAAAATACAAGTACAAATACATGGTATTATGCATTTAGTGGGTTGGGATATAGAGATAAAAGGGTAATTCATTTTCCCATAAACTATTCAATGTCAGTATTTTTATTTTAAATAAAATATTGGAGGCATTTGAGATGGGAGAACAAGGCAGAAAATAACACATATGTAATATTTGACAATTAATAGTTATTTCTTTTATTAAAAATAGCTAATGGAATAATTTTCAAATATAAAATAGAAAAGTATTCATGTATGAGATACATCTTATAGTATAGAATCTAAATTACAAAGTTATTTGTTTTGAGAAAAACCTGGATTCCGGCTTGATGTGGTTTGTTATTGTTGTTGTTTTTAACCTATTGGTTCTATCTTGTTTCAGTTCCCTGTTTTTATTTTCCTCTTTTCTTTAGGTGACTTAATGATTGTGAGTGTGTGTGTGTGCGTGTGTGTGTGTGTGTGATGATCCTGGAGCTGAATTTAGAGCCTGGGTCTCCAGATGCTGAAAGTCATTCACTCAACAATAGTCCTCTGAATTCAGAACCTGGGTCTCCATTTACTGAAATTCATTCACTCAAGGATAGCCCTCTACCACTTGAACTACAGCTCCACTTACTGATAGTTTTGAGTTGTTAATTGGAGATAAGAGTCTGAAGAGTCTCAGGAAGTTTCTTGCCCAGGCTGGTTTGGAACCACAATCCTGAGATCTTAGTCTACTAAGTAACTAGAAGTACAGTGTGAGCCCACCGGTGACCCATGAGTTAATGTTTTATTGATATTAGCACATCCCTTGAGTTTAATATTTTTAAATAATTTTATCACAATAAAACTAAGAGAACACAAACATTCGTTATGATTTGGGTACCTGGCCCTCCCTCGCATCCTCCCTTTCTCCCTTCCTCCCTTCCTTCCTTTCTCTTTCCCTCCCTCCCTCTCTTCCTCCCTCTCTTCCTCTCTTTCCTTCTTCCTTCCTTCCCTCTCCATTCCTTCTTTCTTTCTCTTTGTCTCTCTCACTCTATCTTTCCATAACTTCTTCCCTCCCATCTTTCTTATCTCTCTCCCTCTATCTTTTAGCATTCTATTGCCATGTGAGCATCCTCCTTTTCCACATTCTCCCTCTACTATCATATTTGTCTTGCCATAGGCCTAAAAGCAACGAAGCTTGTTGGCCATAGACTAAAATAAAACTATGAATAAGAAGAAATCTTTTATTTCTTACTTGTTTGTGTCAGATGTTTTCTAACAGTAACAGAAAAAATTACTGTATATCTATATCTATGTTATATATGTAACTATATAGTCACATAAATGTGTGTATATTAACATATTTTAACTTTTAAAAATATTTTATCATACGCTTCTTGTCTGGATATGTAGGTTTCTGTCTGTAATTCTGATGTAAGCATTAGTATAAACGCCAAAGATTACATAATAATGAAAAAATTTTCCGTCTTTTTTTAAATGTAGGACAATGTAGTGATTAGAATGTAGGGGCTATTCTTTCAAGAGCAGCAATTGAGCCAGAGGCAACAGAATATGTCTCAGGCTAAGGGGTCTAAGACACCTATAGGGCACATGTGTGCAGCAAAAGATGGCACTGAGAGGAAGTAAGAAGGGCGAGACCTGAGTTATTTGTGTCCAAACTCGACTGGGAAAAAAGGTCGCGTGAGACACATCAATGCATGGACAGTGGCGTGCACACCATAAACATATGTTGAAAAGTTAAAGCATGCCAGGATGGCCTTTAAGATGATTGGTTAGTTTCCTTTTTTTCTTTTGTGGTTTGTGGCTTTAAAAAGATTGTGCTATGTGCTAAATAAATGAGTTCTTGCTTGACTTGACTTCCCGCTGCATCGGAGTGTCTCTGGAACCAGGGAGGCTGGGGAAAGGGTGGGCGGTGTACTTACCTTTCCTCAGACCAAACCGCCCTTTTCTGGGATGGGTTAAGGACCCAACATCAGGCGCCCAACGTGGGGCTCGAAGGAGAAAATCGGCTAAGCCATCTCTCAGGGTAAGTAAAACCTTCAGTATGGATAATGCAATATCCCCCAAAGAGGAGCCAGCTTTAAAAGCACTACAGCTCATGTTCAAATCTAGGGATTTAGAGCTGCCTGATGGGAATGCTCTCAAGATGTAGGATACCATCCTTACCCTCGCCCCCCGGGTTCTTAGTGCCAATCTCTTTTCTTGGGTCACGTGGTCCAGAGTAGAAAAGCTAGCCAAAGAAAGGGAAAGTATTTTGGGGATTGACCCCCCGCCCAGGGCTTCTATCCCCACTGTTATGGCCCTCCAAACCTCTTTCCATCCAGATACAATACCACTCCCTTCAAGAGCAGAGCCAAACGAAGATGAGGGCCAAGACTTAGCAGGAGAGGGGGATAAGGGGAAGAAAACTGAGGAGGAGGAATGGGCTAAATTCTATGCCAAACATGCCGATCTGACTGAAGCTCACAAAGTAAAAGTACAGACGGAAGTAAACATCACCCCTCCTGAACTATATGAGCAAAAAGGGACCAGGCCCACCCTATGCCCACGAAGGAGGGCCAGGAATCCATTCCTATACAGCTCTGAGGAAGACTTAAGAGATTTGGGGACTTGTGACCGACCCACAGCTGAGAAAATGGGAGAAGGGACCTATGTGGAAACCTGTCTTGTAAAACCGAGCCCCTCTGGGGACAAAAGTAGCAGGACAGGACTCCCCACACCCTCCCCAGGTCTATCTGGTCAATTTGGCTCTGGGAGGCAGTAGACCCCTTGAGTGGTATCCATGGGAGACCAAGGACCTTAAGGATCTACTGTAAGGCAGTAAGTGAAGATAGGCCCAACTCGCCCTGGGCCCAGACTCTGTTGCAAGATCTTGCCTACCATCCCTGTATTCCTAAGGACTGGATGGACGTGGCAAAGGCGGTCCTTACCAGTTCCCAATACATCAAATGGTGTGCCTTCTTCAAGAGGAGTGCTGAACAAGGGCCGAGGCCAATCGAAATGCTCACCCACACATCCTGATCACCTACCCCATGCTATTAGGAACTGGGGAGGGATATTCCACTGCGGTACAGCAGGCCACCGTAGGCGACCCCTATCATGATCAGGTGAGAAACGCTGGGCTTACGGTGTGGTAGAAGCTGGATGAGGGGACCACAGAATCCCCTATAGTGGGGGTAAGGCAAAAGGCCATAGAGCCTCTCCCAGGGTTCATAGACCGGGTTCAGGAGAGTGTCAGCCACAAGATTTCGCTCCGGAAATCTTCGAGATGAGTTTGTAAAGCTATGAGTCTGGGAGGGGATGAATGCCAATCATCGAACAGCCTGCGCAGGATTGAGGGAGAGTTCCATGAGTAGATGAGTGGTAGCTTCCCAAGACGTAGGCACACACCAACATCAGTCCCAGACGCTGACTCAGGCTTTGCAGGTCCAAACCTCAGTACTGGCTGAAACCATCACCCAAGCCCTAGCTCCTCAATGGCAAGGGATGCTGAGACCCTCAGGGAAAGGAACATGTTTTAAATGTGGACAGGAGGGCATTTCAAAAGAGACTGTCCACAGGCATCCCCCCACTAACAAACCTGGGGGGCTAAAACCCCTATCCACGCCTTGCCCCCAATGCAAAAATGGCTTCCATTGGAAAAAAGACTGTAGATCTAAATTTGACTTGGAAGGAAAGCCTTTAAACTAAGAGAGGGACACCACCCAGCCCCGTCAAATGAAGGGGAGAGCTCCAAATCAGGAGCGAGAGATGATTAAAATGTCAAGGTAACACAGGCCAATCCCTTAGTAGAGGGATTACGATCCAAAATAACTATTAAATGGAAAAAGATTTCGCTGCCCAATAGATACAGGGGCAGACCAGAGAGTACTCAAAGAAAAGGAGGTGCCCCAGATTGGAAACTTATGGATGGACCCTCGATCTTGGGAGTAGGAGGAAACACTCGCTCTAGACAGTTACCTTAGTCCAGTGGAAGAGCCAGGATGGAGATCAAGGGCAGATACGCCCCCTAGTGGCAAGAGGCTTTATAGCCAACCTACTAGTGCAATACTTATTGGGACAAATGGACGCAGTGGTTACCACTGACCATCGCGCTTTTTATCAAGATCTCATACAAGGAGAGGAAGCGCAGAGACTTAGTTGGGACATGAAGGGGGTCAAGGAAAAGGAGTTTTTTTAATCTCCACAATTATAGGGAGGACCCTAAAAAGCCTGTTCAGATTCACCCCCAATCCTAGAGGCTACTGCCCCCCCGAGTGCACCCCATTACATGGAAACCAGGGGGCCCTATTTGGATGGAACAGTGGCCTTTGACCAAACCCAAGTTTCAGGCCCTAGATCTTCTAGTGAAAAAACAACTTGCCCAAGGACATGTATGCTCCTCCCTGAGCCCATAGAACACCCCTGTATTTGTTATTCAACAGTCCTCTGGAGCATGGCACATGATTCAAGACCTACGCAGGATCAGTGAAAGAATGGAATTGGTTGGCACCCCTTTAAGAGGTATGCCCTGGACTCCTGCCATTCCTGCTGACTACTGCCTTGTTGTAATAGATATTAAGGATTGTTTCTTTTCAGTTCCATTGCACCCAGATGATTGTGGAAAGTTTGCCTTTTCTATTCCCTCTCTTAATTTTTCTCAACCTGACCGGTGGTTTGAATGGACAGTGCTGCCACAGGGGATGGCTAACAGTCCTGCTTTCTGCCAACAATACTTGGCCACCCTTTTAAACTCAGTGTTAACCTTGGATACCTCCCTTGTTTATGTATATATGGATGATATAATTTTAGGCCATAAAGATCCTGGCTGCTTGGAGGGCTCTTTAATCCAGATCCTTACAATATTACAGAATGGAGGCTTTTCCATAGCCCCTAATAAAGTTCAAATGGTCCCCCCTTTTAAGGTCCTGGGCTCAAGTTAAACACTGAGCCAGGCCAGCCCTCTCAAATCTTTGTTGGATGTCCCCGCATCTATGACTTTAGTGCAATTACAAAGCCTTTTAGGAGAAATTAATTGGCTCCTACCCAGGATTCCTATCTCCAAGGAAACCCTTGTACCACTTTTTGAATTGATAAAAGACAGAGCACCTCAAGATGTTATTTCCCTCTCTGAATGCCTTCAGACAGCACTCTTGCAGATTCAGAGGCCCTAGATCAAGTCTCCCTTAAACGATGTAGGGAAGGAAGGTCTTTTTCCCTTTGGCTGTTTGCTAATAGCTCCTTAATCTCTGTAGTTCTGACACAGGATGGAGAACCCCTAGAATGGATCCACACATCCTTAGGATGGGTACCCCGGGTATACTCTCAAGTTGATCAGCTGGCTGATGCTATTACAAAACGGAGAATAGTGCAGAAACATTGTGGTTCTGATCCCCATTCCATCATTTTCCCTTATCGAAAGGCTGATATTAAATGGCTCTCCCAGGCCAGTACCTATCTGGCCCTTGCCTTAGAAGGATTTCTGGGGCACATTGACTGTCATTATGGCCTGTCCAAATGGGCCACCATGCTGTGAGATTGCCACTACAAGTACCCTCATTACTGACATCCAAGCCTATCCCAAATGCTATATTGGTGTTTACCTATGGAGGAAAGGCCGGCTCAGCATACATGGCCTTCCGGCCTAACCAGGAAACCCCAAGCTTACAGAGATTTCAGCCTTGCCAGGGATCAGCACAATTATAAGGGGATGCTTGCCATGATCATAGCCCTTCAAGACATTCAAGAGCCCCTCAGCCTTTATTCCGACAGTCTTTATATGGTTAATCTACTTCCTCATTTACCACAGTCACATATTAGGCTGGATAGCAATCCCATTTCCCCACTTATGGTTACCCTTAAAGGCTTGCTAAAAGGATAGGAAGCCTCCCTCTTTATCCACCACATGCTAGGGCATACTGAGCTTCCCTAATTCCTAGCAAAAGGACATGACTGGGCTGACCAATTGACTATGGACCCACAGATACTTAGCCTACAGGAGGCGGGAGAAATACATGAACTCAACCATCTTAATTGGAGAGGCCTACAATATAGATTCCCTCATGTCCTCATCAAGAATCTTAAAAAGATAACACACACCTGTAAAAGCTGCCAGCACTTTTTGAGGATACCCCCATTACAGCCACCATGGGAAAACCCCAGAGGCCTTAAACCTAATATCCTCTGGCAAACAGATGTTACCCATTTTTCAAACTTTGGAAAACACAAGTATATCTTCATTTCTGTGGATACTTATTCAGGAGCCTTCTGGGCTACAGCACATACGGGAGAAAAAACAAGACATTCACAAGCTCATTTTCTCCAATGCGTTGCTGCCTTGGGCTTACCAGCACAAGTCAAAACTGATAATGGCCCCTGCTTTATTAGCAAGGAAATGACTCAGTTTTTTAGTAGATGGCATATCAAGCATACTACAGGAATTCCTTATAACCCCCAAGGACATACAATTGTAAGAAGAAACCATCAATGCCTTAAGGAACAATTAACAAAACAAAAGGGGGCATAAGCCCCCATTTACAATTACAATTGGCCTTATTTACCCTCAATATTTTAAATTTTTCCAAAGGAACCACAAAATTAAAATTTCAAAAATATTGGGGTCATTTATATCCCAAACCTCAGGCCAAAGTCAGTGGAAGGATCCACTGACACAGCAATGGAGAGGACCCGATCTCCTAATCACCATGGGCAGAGGCCTAGGATGTGTTTTCCCGATAGGGGAAACCACCCCAATTTGGGTCCTGGCCCGAAACCTTAAGTTTGTGCCTACTCCTTTTGTACAGATGGTCACAACTTGTCTTTAGAAAGAAAAGACAGGATAATAGCCAAAGTAAAAAGAACAATATCAAAGTAACTATTAATCACCCCTAAGAGATAGCAACCCATGAGGAATTTTATGTTCCCTTAAAATTTCAGGTGACAATTTCTCTGATCATCCTGATCACCCAGTTAATGGAAGGAAAGATCAACCTGCATCAACCTCAGCCGGTGACATGGACCATAACCAACCCTGCCAATGGAGAGTTCATCAATAGCACCACTAGGGATGATGCCACACCTCTGACCTGATGGCCCGAGATGGTCTTTGACCTGTGTGACCTGGCCAGAGCGTCCTGGGACATTGGGGACTGGACCCCTGAGCACCAAGGGAGACCTGAGTGTGGAGGTCAACAAGGATGCTCACTTCCCCAGGTCTCGGACTCCCGAACTCCGGGATGCTCCCATGTCCTGAAAAGGGCAGCTCTGAAGGAAACTTCAGTCTATGTGTGCTTAAGAAGCAATCAAACGGTGCGGAACATCAGTAACTGTGGAGAGCCAGAATCCTATTATTGTGCTAACTGGAGGTGTGAAAGCACAGGGAGACGGGGTATTAGACCATCCAAGAGGAACTGATAACTGTACAACGGATCCCGTTGGGAAGAGGGGCCGATAATCCTGTATTCGGCCCTTGTAGTAGTTTCAGATGCAACCATTTAAAGATTACCTTCCTGGAGGAGGGACAAAGAGGGAAGGATTGGGTGATAGGAAAAATGTGGGGACTTAGATTGCATCAGAGTGGGTAGGATACAGGCCTTTTGTTCCATATATGGAGAACAATCCGACCTGCACACAAACCACAGATGGTGGGGCCCCTGCCGCTTGCCCCACCGACTGATGGAGTAAAAGTCATTCCCACCTCTACCCTCTCCCCCATCACATGTCCTCTTCCTGATGTAGGAAAGAGGACTTCCTCCCCACACGAAAATTATCAGAGGGTGCATTTAGCGTTTCAGGCACTAAATCAAACTCGCCCAGATCTTACTGCCTCGTGTTGGCTTTCTTTTTCCCATGCGCCCCCTTTTTATGAGGCACTAAGATGGAAGGGAAAACTACTCCACTGAGACATCCCCAAAGAAATGCAGGTGGGGGTAGCCCACCCAAACTGAGACGAGGGACAAACTTACTCCTTAGAGATGACCAATATAACATGCATCAAATCCATATATGCTCCTGAGAATAACTGCACAGTAATTAATGAAATCAAGGGCAAATGGCTAGTGCCTTTGGGAAAAGGGGTATTCTGGCTCTGCCAATCCACAGGCTTGACCCAAAGTGTCTCTGCTGAAATCCTACATTTGTTTAATGAATCTTGTGCCATAGTAACCTTACTCCACCATGTACTATACCATTCTAATGAAGAAATGACAGCATGTGAACTTCAGAGAATAGAAAGAGACCAGCTTACTGCATTAGCTATTGCAACCCTTGTTGGGTTGAGCGCTGCAGGATCAGGGTTAGGCGCAGCTTCCTTAGTCCTACAGCAACAAGGATTTTCAGAACTAAGGATGCAAATAGATGCTGATTTAGATAAGGTGGAAACCTCAATCAGGTATATACAAAAATCTATGGAATATATTTGGCCCAGGTATCTCTGCAAAACAGGCGAGGCCTGGACCTTCTGTTTCTACAATAAGGAGGGTTGTGTAAAGATCTGGGAGAGTAATGCTGTTTCTATGTTGATTATTCTTGAATTGTTACTAAAAATATAGATGAAATAAAAGGAACACAGGAGAAAAAAAGGACTGAGTAACAGTTGGTACCAAGAATCATTTGATTGGTCCCCCTGGCTGACCACATTGATTTCAACGCTGGCCAGACCTTTCGTTATAATTGCTTTTTTTTTAATTTTTTTATTGTAATTAGTAAAAGGGTTAAATGATATTTGCCAGATAGAAGGTGCATTAATTCACATACATTGATACACTTTCACATATCTTGGTACCCATTTCCCTCCCCCCCACACCCCCCACCCATCTTGGTTTTCCCCCCTTCACTATCAAATTTCAAATATCCAAATACAAATAAATTCAATATATCAGATAACAAAGTGAGATACTATACCAATATGAGATAACCAAGGGACAGCAAAGGAGGTGAGAGACAACATAGTACATTAAGGACATCAATCATTCATTATATGGCTTTTGTTTCAATATCCTGGAGGTCCTTTCAATTAGCTTCACATTATATGGCCTTATGTATCAAGATTTTGCTCTATTGCAAATCTCTGCTCTTAGGGCCCAAGGTTTCTACTGATTATGACGAATGAGGGAAACCATTGAGCCTAAGTTCTTTGAGTCTGGCTTACTTCACTTAATATGATTTTTTCTAAGTCTTTCCATTTCCTAACAAATGGGGTGATGTCATTCTTTCTGACAGCAGCATAGAATTCCATTGTGTACAAATACCACAACTTGTTGATCCACTCATCAACTGAGGGACATCTAGGTTGGTTCCATATCTTTGCTATGGTGAATAGTGCTGCAATGAACATTGTTGTGCTAGTGGATTTAGTATATCCTTGTTTCTGGATGGTTGGGTAAATGCCAAGTAGTGGAATTGCTGGGTCACAGGGGAGTTCTATGTTTAGCCTTTTGAGGCACTGCCACACTGCTTTCCATAGTGGTTGAACGAGTTTGCACTTCCACCAACAGTGTAGTAGTGATCCCTCCTGGCCACATCCTCTCCAGCATCTGTTGTTATTCGTTTTCCTGATCCTGGCCATTCTAACTGGAGTGAGGTGGAATCTTAGAGTTGTTTTGATTTGCATTTCTTTTATGACCAGAGACGTTGAGCATTTCTTCATGTGTCTATAGGCCATTTTTGTTTCTTCTTCAGAGAAGACTCTCTTTAAGTCTTTGGCCCATTTTTTAATGGGATGGTTGTTACTTTGGAGGTTAGTTTTGGAGTGATTCAATTTTTTGAGTTGTTGATATATTTTAGATATGAGGCCTTTGTCCGTTGTTTGGTTGGTGAAGATCTTCTCCCACTCTGTAGGCTTCCTGATTAGTTTACTAGCTATGTCCTTTGCCATACAAAAGCTCTGCAGTTTAATGCAGTCCCACTTACCCAGCGTTTCTCTGATTTGTCGTGATTCTTGGTCCTTATTAAGAAAGTTTCGACCTGTGCCAAGGAGGCCTAGTGTATCTCCTATTCCTTCCTGTAAAGTTTTCAGTGTGTCAGCTTTTACCTCCAGGTCTTTGATCCATTTGGAGTTAATTCTAGTGCAAATAACAAAGAAGGATCCAAGTTTAGTTTTCTGCAGGTGCTTAACCAGTTCTGCCAGCACAACTTGTTGAAGAGGCTGTCTTTCTTCCATTCTATTTTTTTGGCTCCCTTGTCAAAGATTAGGTGGCCATAGGTCTGTGGTTTAATATCTGGGTCCTCAGTTCTATTCCATTGGTCTTCAGGCCTGTTCCTGTGCCAGTACCAAGCTGTTTTGAGAATTATAGCTCTGTAATAGAGTCTAAAGTTTGGAATTGAAATTCCTCCAGCGCTGTTCATTCTGCTAAGAAGTGCTTTTGCTATACGGGGTCTTTTATTATTCCATATGAATTTTTGGATTGCCTCTTCTACTTCTTTAAAGAATGACTTTGGGATGTTGATGGGTATTGCATTGAATTTGTAGATAGCTCTTGGCAAGATTATCATTTTCACAATGTTGATTCTTCCAATCCAGGAGCATGGGAGACTTTACCATTTCCTTAGATCTGCTTTAATTTACTTTTTTAGGGTTTTAAAGTTTTCGTCAAAAGGGTCCTTTACATTCTTAGTTAAGCTATTTCCTAGGTACTTTATTTTCTTTGAGGCTATTGTGAAAGGAGTTTCTTTCCTGATTATTGCCTCATTCCTCTCACTGTTGGCGTAAAGGAAGGCAGTTGATTTTTGAGGGTTGATTTTATAGCCTGCTACTCTTCCAAAGCTTTGAATCAGCTCAAGGAGCTTGGGAGTAGAGTCTATATGATTCTTTAAATACAGAATCATGTCATCTGCGAACAGGGATAGTTTTATTTCCTCTTTCCCTACTTGGATCCCCTTTATGCTTGCTTATTGCCTTATTGCACTGGCTAGGAATTCTAGTACTATGTTAAAGAGTGGAGAGAGTGGGCATCCTTGTCTCGTTCCTGATTTTAGAGGGAATGGCTTTAGATTTTCACCATTAAGTGTAATACTAGCAGTAGGTTTCTCATGCACAGCCTTTATTACATTGAGGAATGTTCCATGGATTCCTAGTTTCTCCAGAGCTTTTAACATAAAGGGGTGTTGGATCTTGTCAAATGCCTTTTCCGCGTCTATTGAGACAATCATGTGATTTTGTCCTTGCTCCTGTTGAAGTGTTGAATTATATTAATTGATTTGCGTATGTTGAACCAGCTTTGCCTCCCTGTGATGAATCCAGTTTGATCATAGTGTATAATTTTTTTGATGAGTTGTTGTAGACGGTTGGCCAGTATTTTGTTGAGAAGTTTTGCATCGATGTTCATCAAAGATATAGGTTCTATATCTATAGATATAGATATAGATATAGATATAGATATAGATATATATGTCTATAGTTCTCTTTCTTTGATAAATCTCTGTCTTGTTTGGGGATGAGGGTTATACTGGCTTCATAGAATGAGTTTGGTAAGGAACCTTCATTTTCAATTTCATTGAAGAGCTTGAGGAGTATTGTTGTGAGCTCTGCTTTGAAGACCTTATACAATTCAGCTGTGAATCCATCTGGCCCTGGGCTTTTATTAGGTGGAAGTTCTCTAATTGCCATTTCTATTTCAGAGAAAAAGGCCTGTTGTGTTGGCTTAGTTCTTCTTGGTTCAGTGTGGGTATGTTAATATTTGCTAGGAATTCATCCATTTCATCTAGATTCTCAAATTTGTTTGCATAAAGGTTTGAGAAGTATTCCCTCATGATATTCTGAATCTTGGTAATTTCTATCGTGATATTACCATTTTCATCTGCGATTTTGTTTATTTCGATGTGCTCTCTTCTTTTTTTGGTAAGATTTGCTAAGGGCTTGTCAATTTTGTTAATTCTTTCAAAGAACCAACTCCTTGTTTTGTTGATTCTTTCTATAGTTTTTTTGGATTCCAAATCATTTAATTCTGCTTTGATTTTAATTATTTGCTTTCTTCTACCGGGATTAGGGTTGGTTTGTTGCTCTTTTTCCATTAGCTTAAGGTGAGACATTAACTTGTTGGTTTGCAATGTTTCCAACTTGTTGTTGTAGGCACTCAGCGCTATAAATTTTCCTCTGAGTACTGCCTTTGCTGTGTCCCAAAGGAGTTGGTATTTTGTGTGCTCCTTACTGTTAAATTTCATAAACTGTTGGATTTCTGTTCTGATCTCTTCGATGACCCATTGGTGATTCAACAATGTGTTGTTCAGTCTCCATGAGTTACAGGGTTTTCGTTGGTGGAGATGTGTGTTCAGTTCCAGTTTGATGCCTTTGTGGTCTGAGAGTGTGCATGGAATAATTTCTGTGTTTCTGAATCTGTCCAGGTTTGTTTTATGGCCTAAGATGTGATCTATTTTGGAAAATGTTCCATGTGCTGCTGAGAAAAACGTATATTTTGTTGTTGCTGGGTGGAATATTCTGCAGATGTCTGTTAGATCTAGTTGGTCTATATAGTTGTTCAGTTCTAAGGTTTCTCTGTTGAGTTTTTGCCTTGTTGATCTGTCCATAGGTGAGAGTGGTGTGTTAAAGTCACCAACAATCACTGTATTTCGATCTATGTATGGTTTCAGTGTAAGTAAAGTTTGCTTGATGAAGTTTGGAGCCCCGGGATTGGGTGTGTAAATATTTAGGTTTGTTATGTCTTATTGGAGGAAAGATTCCTTTAGTAGTATGTAGTAACCTTCTTTGTCTTTTCTTACTAATTTTAGTTTGAAGTCTATTTTATCTGATATGAGGATGGCAACTCCAGCCTGTTTATGGGGGCCGTTAGCTTGATAGAATTTATTCCAACGTCTCACTTTCAAAAGATGATTGTTTTTTTGGGTAAGATGTGTCTCTTGAAGACAGCAGAACGATGGCTCTTGCTTGTTGATCCAACTAGACAGCCTATGCCATTTAATTGGAGAGTTAAGTCCATTGATATTGAGAGTTAGGATTGAGAGATATTTATTAGGTCCTACAATTTTTAAAAGCTTTTATTTGGGCCTGTGTCTTGAGAGTTCTTGTGGTCCCTAGATGGTATGCTGTTTAGGTGCCCTTTCTTTCCCTATATTGCATTTATTTTGGTTTTCTATGTATAGAACATTTTGCAGAATTCTCTGTAGTGTTGGTTTTGTTGCGACATATTGTTGCAGCTTTTCCCTGGAATGGAATGTTTCTATTGTTCCCTCAGTTATGAATGAGAGCTTAGCTGGGTACAGTATTCTTGGTTGGTAGATTTTTGACTTAAGGGCATGACATATATGCTTCCAGTCACTTCTTGCTTGCATGGTCTCTGCTGAGTAATCTGGGGTTATTCTGATTGGTTTTCCTTTATAGGTTACTGGACCCTTTTCCCTGGCTGCCTTTAGGATCCTTTTTTTGGTTTCTATTGATCCAGTTCGGATTACGATGTGGCGGTGGGATGTTCTTTTCTGGTCAGGTCTGTTTGGGGTTCTAAAAGCTTCTTGTATCTGGATGGGTCTGCCCTTCTGGATATTTGGGAAATTCTCTGAGATGATTCCCTGAAGTATATCTCCAATACCATTGACCTCTTTCTCCACGCCCTCCTCAATACCAATTAGCCTTAAATTAGGCTTCCTAATTGTATCTTGGACCTCCTGAAGCGCTCTCTCATTTTTCCTAGATTTGGATTGACTCATTTTCTGTTCTTTCTCTATAATAACTAAATTATCTTCAGCCCCGGAAATTCTCTCCTCTGCATTGTCTAACCTGCTATCAAAGCTATCTACTTTATTTTTCATCTCCCTTGCTACTAATTGCTCATTTTTGATGCCTTGCATCTCTTCTTTTAGATCATGTATGGATTTCTTTAGCTCCTTGGTTTCCATTTGAGTGTTTAGCTCAGTAGCTTTATTTTCTTTGAACATTTGCTGGAGTTCGGTCACCTTTTTATTTGTGGATTCTATGAATTCATCCATCTTTCTTTAACAACCTTTATTATGGCCTCCTTTATGGCTTCTTCTTTTTCACGTATCACCTTGTTTATGGTTTCCTCTTGTTCAGCTATGGCTTCCTCCCTTATCTCTTTCTTTATATTTTCACATTTTTCATTAATGATGTTTATCAATTGCATTTGTACAGCACTTGGAAGACTCTCCTCTAGGTTTTCCAGTGACTGTTCCATTGGCTGTTTACATTGTATGTGGGGGCGGGTGGGAGATGTTGTTACCTGATTTGACATTTTTCTTGAGTTTCTTGTTCTGCCCATTTGAAAATGGGAGCAAGATTAATACTAAACACGATTATAGTTTTTCAGATATAACCAACCTAGACCTCTGTAGCTGGCAGACTCTAGATGTTCACAAGTTTTGATTGGTGTTATCACTCTTTCTTTTTGTGCAGTTACCGACTAGTGTAATAATTCACTGATAAGCGATTTATATCCAAAAAAATAAGCCTCTCAATCCAATCTCTATTGTCTTTAAGTACCTCTGAGCCTAGAGAATAATTGAACACCTAGATATACAGTGTTGCTCAACAGTCATCAAGTGTAGATCCGTGCAGTATAAGGGTTGAAAGAGGAGCAGAGGTCCAGAGATAGAAAAATAGAATGAGAGAGGTCAGGGGGTGAGTAAGTAGCGTATTTGAGTACAAAGTTTGGAAAGTATTAGAATAAAACTTATGTGTTGCTGCGCGACTAGCTCTTAGCCCAACCAGTGCCCTCACAGTGGACCATGGGATGGATCTGCGAGCTTCCGTCTGAGCGCGATTGGCGGACGTTTTCCTGTGCTGCTTCCAGGGGCGGCCCCAAGCCAAGGGTCTGGGGATTGAGAGTTTCAGTGGCTCTCAGCAGGACCAGCAGGAGACCCCTCTGTTCCGAGGAGTGGGGCCCAGCTGGGGACGTGGGCTCCAAGGGTGGAGCTGCGCCTTTTTGGTTCTCAGAAGGGGAGCTTTGCTGCTGGTCGGCCCTTCAGATCCCTGCTGTGTTTCCACTGCTTTGTCAGAGTCTGTGACTGTGGGGGAGCGGGGCCTCAGTGGTGTCTTGCTCAGGATTCCCAGCTGGAGGATGCCCCGCTCAAGAATTAAGGGGGGGCAGATGCAGGCTCCTATTTATCCGCACCCCCTACCCACTGTTGTAATGCAGGGTCCCAACGCCCTCCACTCTCCAGATCCAGTGGCCTGGGAGAAGAGCCTGGTGGGCGGGTGGGAGTTGGGACAGCTCCGCCTCCCCTGGTGGGGTGCTGAGTCTTAGGGTCCGCCCGCTTGTCAGTCTCCAGTCAGAGGGCTGGGGGTTGAGCCCGCTGGGCCGGTGGGAGTTGGGACAGCTCCGCTTCCCTTGGTGGGGTGCTGGGTCTTATGGGTAGCCCGCCTGTCAATCTCCAGTCAATGGCCTGAGGGAGGGGGCTGTTGAGGGAAGGGACAGGATTCTAAATTCCTTGCCCCCCTGCTCCCACCAGTCTTTCTCAGGCGGGTTGTTGGGGTCTGAGTTAAGTTCTATTGCTTGGCATCCGCACCGCTTTCCCGATGTGTTTGGGGATGTGCTGTATTACTCACACCTCTGCGTCTGTCTGCGGGTGCTCCACGGTGGTGGGGAGTCTTTCACTCCCCTCGGGTCTCCGCCGCTGCCTGTGTTCTGCGTCTGGGTTCCGCTGCTTGCTGTTCTGGTTCCGCGTTGGGTTCCGCTGCCTCCGCCGTTTGATGGTCCGGTTTTGTGCTGGTTTCTGCAGCCGTTGGGCTCCCAGCCTGGCGCCCTCCACTGCCGCCGCTTTTCGTGGATTCGAGCCGGTGCCCGCCGCCGCTTTCCCCGTGTGGAGCCAGTACCTGCTCAAGCCGCTTTTCGCCTATAATTGTGCTAATGTGCCTTTTGGCCCATGTTTGTTTAACAGACTTGTAAGCCTCATAAAAGCCAAAACTCAGGATACACATCTCATGGCCCTTCAGGTTCGCTATGATCAGCTCTGACTTCAAGACTACCCTCCTTCTTGTTGAACCTTGACAGAGGTGCCGAAGGTTGAACCCTGGACATGGGGTGCCGCTAACCTGAACCTCCCTTGCAGGTGGGATTAATAAAACAAAAAGGGGGGAGTCTGTGGGTTCTGTAGGCACCTATAGGGCACATGTGTGCAGCAAAAATGGCGCTGAGAGGAAATAAGAAGGGTGAGACCTGAGCTATTTGTGTCCAAACCCAATTGGGAAAAAAGGTCACGTGAGACACATGCATGGACAGCACGTGAACACCATAAACACCTGTTGAAAAGTTAAAAGCGTGCCAGGGTGGCCTTTAAGATGTTTGGTTAGTTTCCTTTTTTCTTTTGTGGTTTGTGGCTTTAAGAAGATTGTGCTGTGTGCTAAATAAATGAATTCTTACTTGACTTGACTCCCCGCTGCGTCAGAGTGACTCGGGAACCAGGGAGGCTGGGGAATGGGCAGGTGGCATATTTACCTTTCCTCAGACCAAAACCACCCTTTTCTGGGACAGGTAAAGGACCCAACATCAGGCAGAATAATTTCTTTTTCTTTTCTGTTTTTCTCTTTTTCTTTTTTTCTCTTTTTCTTTCTTTCTTTCTTTCGTAGGTTATGGGGCTTGAACTCTAAGTTTCAGAGCTGTCCCTGAACTCTTCAGCTCATGGCTAGTGCTCTACCACTTGAGCTACATCACCACTTCCAGTTTTCTGGTGGGTAATTGGAGATAAAAAGTCTCACAGACTTTTGTGCCTGGCGGTCCTCAGCTCTCAGCATCCTGAGTAGTTAGGATTACAAGTTTGAGCCACTGGTGCCGGCCTCTGGACAATTTATCTTCAGATTAAAAACAACATCTTCAGCCAGACACAGTGGCTTGTGCCTGTAACTCTAGCTACTCAGGAGCCTGAGATCTTAGGATGAAGGTCAAAGCCATCCAAGGCACTAAAGGGTAGGGGAGTATCCCTGAGCTGAAGAGCTCAGGGACAATGCCCAGGCCCCGGGGTAGGGCAGTAGCCTTGAGCTGAATTGCTCAGGGACATAGTCCAGGTTGAGCTCAAGCCCCTTGACCCACAATGTTATATAATATATATATATATATATATATCCTCTCCATAGCAGAACTGGCAAGATAATTACACACTTAGTCCAAGTTAAAATCAAGCAGTTCAGAAAAGCATATTTTTTTTTCTGCAAGAACTGAAACTATCATTTTGGTTCATGAACTAATGCTAAAGATATGGAGACTGGGGAAAAAAGGAGGAAGGAGGAGGAAAAAATGAAGAAGTAGTAAAGCAAGTCACTGGAGGAATCTAACTAAAGAAAGGAGCTGTCCCTAAAATACGTTGAATGATACATACAAATGATTATAGGTCATTGAAAATCTAAAATTGTTTAACTATTTCATAGGAAGTTAAAAATGAGTAATACAATGAGAAATAAGCAAAGAAAACAAAAATAATAACAAAGAAACAAGAAATTTTTAATACATCAATAATTACCTTAAATACTTTTAAAATTATCAATATAAAACATATGCGCAATACAATAATAACAGAACCAGCATTTTCACAGAATGTGTTATTTCCGAGAAGTCATATAAAACAGTATTACATCAGTATACTGAAAGTAAAATATTGCTAAAATATACTAAATATATAATACATGAAAAATTGGCAGTGACTATAATTTTATCAGAAAAAATATTTCAGACTAAAGAAAAGTACAAGAGATGAAGAGAGAGATTAGGAAATTATAGAAAAAAAAACACAAAAAAGAAGACACGAGGATCATGTATATATTTACCAAATATTAGAAACTCAAAATATATGAAGCAAAACATAATAGAGAAGAAAACTTTTTAAAAGAAAAGTACGGTATTATTTTTTGAAAATCCAATAGTAACTTCTTAACAGTTCCTGTAAGTATTATATAGAAAGAAAATAAGCACAAAAGCAGAAAGGCTAAATGTCACAATACATTTGAATATCATATACCTCTTCCATATAAACACGCACTTTAGCACCAATATGTTTAAAATATTTTTCTAACCTGATACCAGTCATTTTAATATTTATATTAATGCTGTAATATTAATCAGGAGGCTGAGTTCTGAGAATCATAGTTTAATGCTCTCTCAGGCAGGAAAGTTCATGAGAGACACATTTCCAATAAACTCACAAAACCTGAATGTGGATCTGTGGGTGAAATGTTAGAGTGCTATTGAAAATGCTCCGTAACAGTACCTGGGCTCTGAGTTCAAGCTCCAGGACAAATATACTCCAAACACACCACAAACCACACCACACCACACTACACTCCCCCCATACAATGTTTTGAAAGAACTTATAAAGCTGGAACAATGACAGGCAATAGTGGCTCATGCCTATAATCCTAGCTTACTCAGGAGGCTGAGATCTGAGGATCTCAGATCAAAGTTAGCCTAGGCATGGAAGTCAATGAGAATCATTTCTCCAAATAAGCACCAGAAAATCAGAAGTGGCGCTTTGACTCAATGTGGTAGAGTGCTAGCCTTGAGCTGAAGAAATCAGGGATAGCCACCTATGCCCAGGGTTCAAGCCTCATGACAGATAAAAAAAAAGGAAAATAAACCCATCTACATTGAAAGGTCTAGAACTTTTCTTTTAATAACTGTCTTTGTCTTTAGTAAGCTTTATATTACCAGATTATATGACATAGCTTCATCCAGTTTTCTACTATTGCTCATGAGTGTTCACTGGACTAGTAAATATTTGAGGTCCACAGGCTGTTTCATACTTTCTTTTCTATTTACAGTAGCTGAATGTACTAAATTGGAAGACGTATCTGAACAGATCTTCTTTCCCATCATTCCCTAATATAATACCAATGAAAGACCTATGTTGTACATGCCAACCTAATTGTCTCAGTTATTAAAGAAGAATTTCTAGATCTCTCTAGGTAGATGGGTACATTTTCTTCATCATTTCCCTCTTCCTTCTTCTTTTCCTCCTCCTTCCCCCTTGCATGCAAAGCAGAAAGCAATACTCAACCAACTATTAAAATTATAAAAAAGAATAGATCTTATGATTCACTTTATCTGAAGAATCAAGGATAAAACTATATTGAATTTCCTAATTCATGTTTAATATGCACTTGCTTTAAACTGAAGAGCTTAGAGACCTTGCCCAGTTCCAGAGTTCAATCCCCATGACTGAAGGCACTAAAACTTAGAAAGTTTAAAATATTTTTTCCATTCTCATTGGTAAAGTGGTGAGTATGCTGTTTGTCAAAGGCACAGTATGTTTTTGCTTGAATCATTATTTATATTATTGACAGGTTTTTGATTTAAACATTTTGCTAGTTCATAAAAATATATAAATGCATTCTGAGTTTTATTATAAATCCCATTAGATAAGATTTTTACATAATAAAGAACAAATATAAATTATAGATGCCAATAAAATATAATGTGCCTCAACTGTTGGTGGGAGTGTAAACTTGATCAACTACTGTGGAAATCAGTATGGCGATTCCTCAAAAGACTAAACATAGAACTCCCCTATGACCCAGCAATTCCATCCGTTGGCATTTACCTAAATGTCCAGAAACAAGGACATACTAAAGCCACTAGCACAACAATGTTCATTGCAGCACTATTTACCATAGAAAAGATATGGAACCAACCTAGATGCCTCTCAGTAGATGATAGGATGAAGAAGATGTGGTATTTTATACAATGGAATTTTATATTGCCATTAGAATGAATGACATCACCCCATTTGTAAGGAAATGGGAAGACTGGAAAAAATCATATTAAGTGAAGTAAGCCAGACCCAAAGGAATGGTTTCCCTTATTGGTAATAATTGATACACAACTAGGACTCTCCTAGCAGAGGATTACAATAGCACAAAACCTAGATTCATAAGGTCATAAAGGGTGAGAATAAATGAATGCATTTCTAGGATATTGAAATGAGCTTTACTTTGTGTGATTGTTCTTAATGTACTATCTTATTTCTCTTCTCTTTTGTTGACCTTTGGTTAATCTACTATTATGACTATACCTGACTGTGTTACCTGGTATATTGTATATACATTTGATTATTTGAAATAGGAAAGGTAATGGGGAAAATAAGATGATTGAGAGGGAGTGAGCGAAGGGAAATGGGGAAAAACATGGGAAGGGGTATCAGTGTGTTAGAAGTAATGCACCTACTATCTGGTGAATGTAACTGTAACCCCTCTATATGTTACAATAAAAAATTGAAAAGAAAATGTAAAAAAAAGTAGAAATAATACTTTAACAAAGAAAGCATATTTTGGAGAAGAAAAAATAATTTTAATTATATAGTGTCTCCTGGTTATAATAGAATCAAACTTGAAATTTTAAATTATTTACAGTAGAAATTTTTCTATGTAGAGTGAAGAAGAAATTCTAAATAATCTGTCCCTTAAAGAAAAAATGTATAGGAAGTAAATGTATATAAACACAGGTAACAGATGAAAATATATATGATGTACAGGAAACAGTACTTAAGAGAATTTTATATATGAAATATTTGTATTAAAATAAGGGTGCCAGGAGTATTGCCTAGTGATAGAGTGCTCATCTAGCATACACAAAGCTCTGGGTTCAAGTCCTCAGTACCACATACACAGAAAAAGCCAGAAGTGATATTGTTACTCAAGTGGCAGAGTGCTAGCCTTGATCAGAAAAATGCAAGGACAGTTCCTAGGGTCTGAGTTCAAGCCCAGTACTGGCAAAAAAGAAGGAGGGGCAAGAGTCTGGCCTAATGGTAGAGTCTTTCCCTCCTGTGCACCAAGCACTGACTTTGATTTTTTGGTACTGTATACGTAGAAAAACTCTGAAGTGTCCCAGTGACTCAATTGGTAGAGTGCCAGCCTTTAGATAGCCCAAGGACAGAACTCAGGCCCTGAGTTCAAGCTCCAGGACGGGCAAAAACAAAACAAAGCAAACAAACAAAAAAATGAGGGAAGATCTCAAGTCACCAATACAAAGTTCTGGCCTCAGGAAAGTAGAAACAGAGTAAAATAAGCCCAAAATAACCAGAAGGAAGACATTAGTGAAGAACAGGAACGAAATGAACAATAGAAAAAAAGAAAAATAAGCCAGGTGTGGTGGCTTACTTCTGTAATCCTAGCTACTCAGGGGGCTGAGATTTGAAGATCACGGTTCAAAGACAGCCCGGACACTAAAATCCATAAGACTTATCTCCATTTAACCACTAGAAAAACCAGAAGTGGTACTGTGGCTCAACGCATAGGGCTGTAACATTGAATTGAAAAGCTCAGGGACACCACATGGAGCAGAATTCAAGACCCATGACTGATCCCCCCCCCCAAAAAAAAAAGAAAAAGAAAAGAAACATAGGCTCAATTGTTTCTCTCATTTGTAATAAATAGTGCACATCTAGGACTCTACTAGCAGAGGATTAAAACAGCTCAAAACCTAGCTAGATAAGTTCATATAGGATGAGAGTAAATGAATGGCTCTCTTGGATGTGGAGATCATTTTATGTGATTGTTCTTACTTAATGTACTGTGTTATTTCTCTTTTGTTTTTTTTTGCCCTTTCGTTAATCTCATATTGTTACTGTATCTGACTTTGTTACCTGGTATATTGTATATACGTTTATTTCTTTACCTTTTTTTGCGGTCAGGATAATGTATAGAGGGGTTATAGTTACATTTGTTAGGTAGTAGGTAGGTGCATTACTTCTCACACATTGATACCCCTTCTCATGTTTAATTTTGTTAAAGAGTTTTTAAAGATGTTTTCTTAGAACACAGTTAAGAAAAACTTTCTGTGAACTCAAAAGTATAAGACCCTTAAAACTTAATTGTTACCAGCATTCTTCTATTTCTGTTCATTTTATTTTAGATATTATTTGTGTTTATTTATATCTTTATTATGAATCATAAATGCCATAAAATATTATCAGTATTACATAAAAATATAAGTGATATATGATGTTTGGAATAATCACAAACCCCTCTCTCTCTTCCTCCATATATTCAAAAATACACACATATATACAAATATACATATACATATCTACATATACATATGTGTATATGTAGATATATATATATATATATATATAAATTCCAGGTTAGTACCCAAGCCCCAAGTTCAAATTCAGACGCAAAATAGGCAACAACAACAACAAAAAGAGATTATTTTATGAAAAGGACAATGGATGGTAGGTAGAATTGGGTGAAAACAAGGTTGTGAATTATTCTTTTTGTGTGTGTGTGGGTCTTGGGGCTTGAACTCAGCCTGGGGACTGTCCCTGAGCTCTTCAGCTCAAAGCTACCATCCTGCATTTGAGCCAAGCTCAATTTCCTGTTTTCTAGAGGTTAATTGGAGATAAGAGTCTCAGGTTCTTTTGTGCCTGGGCTGGTTTTGAACCATGATCCTCAGATCTCAGCCTCCTGAGTAGCTAGGATTACAGGCATGAGCCACTGCGCACAGCGGTGGTGAATTATTCTGATGGAGAAAATCTAACTTGCAAATATAACAGGCATTTGACAAAGAAATAAGAAAATTTCACAAAGAAGTGAAACTTAAGTTGATTGCTATAAAATGACATTGCTTCCCTAAGAATTGAAAAATGGAGAGTCATTAATAAGCAAGCAAAGATAAATAGGATAGTTCAATTACCCGCAGTTTAGTTTTCTGTGGTTTTACATCCACAAATAACCACATTTCAGCGATACGTAAAGTATCACAAAGAAGCTTTGCAGCTTGGCGGGATGGCTCATGCCTGTAATCCTAGCTACTCAGTAGGCTGAGATCTGAAGACCAAGGTTCAAAGCCAACCTGGCACAAAAGGACTTGAGACTCTTATCTCCAATTAACCTCTAGAAAATTGGAAGTGGGGCTTGGCTCAGATATCCTTGAGCTCAAGAGCTCAGGGACAATGCCCAAGCTCATGGGTAGGGTGCTAGCCTTTAGCTGAAGAGGTCAAGGACACCACCCACCCCGGCCGAGTTCAAGTCCCATGACCCCCACAAAAAAGTAAGAACTTTGCATAAATTTTAAATTGCATGCTCTTCTGGGTAGTCTGATGAAATATCATACCATTTCATGTTAATTAGAATGTGACTCATTCATTTGCTTATGTACCTATGCAGTACATGAGTGACTAACCTTCAGTTAGTCACTAAGTACTCATCTCTATTATCAGATCAACTCTCATGAAATTGAATTTAAGTGCTTATGTTCAAGTAAAATATATTTCACTTAGCAATAGACCCAAATGAAAAAATATTATAAAGATGGAGTTTTCATAGGCCAACGATAAGGCACAACATGTTTTGAGTTTCTTGACTAGGAAGAAAATATTATAAGCTGAAATTTATAAAATCTATAGTAAACAATTAATCTGTATTTCAAAACTGAGAAGGAAATAGAAATTGATGCTAGTTTTATTAACTGTTTCACATCAAACTGCAGGACCTATTACTTTACTGCCCTTAGTTAAGATGGAAAGGGTTCAGTACTATTCATGTTTGCATACTTCATAACTAAGATGTAGGAAGTATTTTCTCCAGATGAGAGAGAACTATAAAAAACAGAGAGCTTTCTTATTAATTGACAAGGAATCCTGCATATATAGAATAAATGGAAATAATAACACCCTAAAAAAGATGAGTTAATATTACAACATTAGAGTGTTCTTGTTATGCTTTTATTCTGGCCAAAGATCAGTTCACATACTATTAGTTTATGGTTATTCTGCAGTCCCTGAGTATATTATGTTTACTCTGAGACATAAAATTGGCACAACAACTCCATTTTTTCATACTATATGTCATGTTATTAATAACTCTGTATTCAAGGTGTGCAAACATCTGAAAATGGCAGCAAAAAACTATTGTAGCCTGCAAGATTGATAGAGGAAGAAATTGATATAACTTTGAGGATCTAAATGATACAAGAAATCTGAACTTCGTATCATTTTCTAGGTCTACTATTAAGAATCAAAAATTCATTTCAATATAGTTATGGAGACTAGAAACCTGAGATCAATGAAATAGGAAGTTTGTCTCCCTGACTTACAGATGACAACCGTTTTTTTTTTTTTTTTTACTATTTTCATACATGACTTTTCCTGTTTCAGTTCATATTTTTGAGGTCGCCCTGTCCCAATTTAATCTTCCCATAATTATCATTAAGAATGTTCATTAGAGTCTATACTAATGGCCTCATCATTCCCTTAAGTGTCACCTCCACCTCTAAATACTGTCACATTTTCATATGAATTTGAAATAAATTCTGCTATTTTTTCTTGTGCTAATGAGAGAATGTGTTATGAACTAGTACCATAGATACAATCTAGAGTTTTTAAAGTATTAAATTTATTTTATAATCATTATTATGTATGAGTTTATAATTCCATAAACTAGATTATGAGTACAATACTTTTTGTTGAATGTCTCTTCTACATTCATTTATTCCCCCATCCCTACCTTTAAGTTACAGTTCATTTTATACATAATGTACATTGAATATAATGACTATATTTGCTCACTCTTTTTCTCTTCATTCCTGTGGACCATTCTTGAGTCTACCCCAAACCTATTTAAACTTTCTGGTATACATTTTGATAAACAGTACCTTAGTTTTTCAGAGGAGTTACCCCTTTGGATTCCTCCCTTAAGTACACTCTTTTTAAGTCAGTTTGATTTTACACAATGAGTCCCATATATTTTATCATGTATTTTAGGTCTAACTTCCACATATGATAGCACACATATGGTATTTGGATCTATGAGCCTGGCTTACTTCACTTAACATCATTTTCTCTAGGCCCATCCATTTCCCTCCAAATGACATATCAGTCTTTCTAATGGGTAAGTAAAATTGCATTGTGTGTATGCACCATGTTTTCTCGATCTATTCATCCTTCGTAGGGCATCAGGTCTGTTTCTAGAATTCACATATTGTGCATAGTGTAGCAAATACAGGGAAATGTAAATGTCTTTAGTGTATCCTGTCTTGTAATGTTCTGGGTCGATATCGAAGAGTGGTATCACTGTATCATAGGGTGGTTGTATATTTAGTTTCTTTGAGGGAATATTTGAACTATACTCCAGAGTGATTGTACGAGTTTACATTTCCACCAGCAGTGTAATAGGTTTGTTTTCTCCCACATCCCTACCTTCATTTATTATTGTTCAAATTCTCAACGATGCAATCTTACTTGGGTAGTATGGAATCTCAATGTTGTTCAATTTCTATTTCCTCTATGAGCATAGATGTTGAACATTTCCTCATGTGATTACTGGTCATTCTTCTTCTGAAAGGTCTGCATTTAGCTCCTTTGCCCATTAGAGGTTGGGTTGTTAACTTTCAGGGTGGTTAATTTTTTGAGCTCCTAACATATTTGGGATAATAGGCCCTTGTCAAATATATTGGTGATTAAGTTGTTCTCCTAGCAGTTAGCTATCTTTAAAGTCATTAGTTTCATATGTGTGAGGGAGTATATGTATATATTATATATGCATGTGTATAGATGTGTGTATATGTTTTTGAATATATACACATGTGTGCATTTTGAAGCCAATCATGCTTATAAATTGTTTTTGGTAAAGACACACCTGAAAACCTGGGATTATTACTTCAAGTTACTGATTTACTCTCGTCATAGTCAAAATATGTAAGCAATTTCTATGTGTTTAGATATATTGGTCTTGTAACATTGTAGTCTATCATATACTTCACATTTAATGATTTATCTGTATTTGAAAAGATAATGCAGTCAAACCGTGACTCATGCCTGTATTCCTAGCTACTCAGGATCCTGAGATCTGAGGACTGCAGTTCAAAGCCAGCCCGGGCACTAAATAATGAGAAACCCTTATCTCCAATTAACCATTAGAAAACCAGAAGTGGTGCTGTGGCTCAAGGGGTAGGACGGTAGTCTTGAGCTGAAGAGCTTGTGGACAGCACCCAAATCTGTGGTCCAAGACCCAAAACCAACAAAAAAATAATAATGCTTCAGGAACTCTACACCTAGCAAAAAAAAATCTTTTCTTCTTCTTTTTTAAATAGGCACCTTTTTGCTTTTATGATAATTATATGCCCATTGTGCTTTCATGAATGTTCAAACTTTTCATATGTCTGTAAATATTGATCTGATTTTAATTAGATAATACTTATTTTTATCTAGATAACTTGAATATTACAGATATTATTTAAATGTTAGTCAATAATCATTATTATTAAATTAAGAAGATGTTTTGTTTAACTACATTTTGAAGCTGAGCCTATTTACTATCTTATATAGTGGAGCTTTATATTTGGCAGTGTATTAGGTATTTATTTATGAAACAACAAAACTATGAAAAAACATTTTAAATACTGAGTAAATATTGCAAAGCAGGTTTATTATACACTAGGACCTCAGTACATCTTGGGCTGCACATACTACTTGCATTGGTTGGTGAGTGATTTCTCAAAAAGCAAATTAACACCTTAAAATTATTTAGTCAGAGAGAGCATAACCTCTCTCTTGATTCATCCTCTCATTGAGGATGAACAATTCCCCAAAGCTGAGGAAATTTTGATATGACGGGAATCTTATCTGCTTGTATAGTTAAGAAATTCAACAAAGAATTCACCTAAAGTTTCAATCCCTTGTAATTACATAAACCACTGGGCCTTAGTGTTGAAAAAGAAGTTATCTTGTAAAGTGTAAGAGGAACAGACAACAAAGCGCAGGCTACTGTAGTCAGTTTATCCTTATCTCAGGATCTTGCATTCTAAGCACTTTTTTTTGTTTTTGGGGTAATGTATAGAGGGGTTACAGTTACATTCGCCAAGTAGTAGGTGCATTAATACCCCTTCTCATGTTTTGTCCCCATTTCCCTCACCCTACCCCTTCCCAATCATCTTGTTTTACCCTTTCCCCTATTTCAAATAAACACACACATATATACATACACAATATATATATATATATATATATATATATATACAAGGTAACAAAGTCAGATACAGTAACAATATGAAATTAACCAGAGGGTAAAAAAGAGAAGAAAAATAACATAATGTTTTCTACATTTACACTTCTGTTCCAGACTGTGAAAGCCTGGGTGAACTAGTAGTTGAGGCCAAAGTGATAAATCCACAGTATTGCTTTTTTGATAATTTTAAAATTTAGTCTTTTTATTTCTACTTGTTATTCCAACAGAATGTTTAAGTGATTTAAAGCAAATCAATACTTAATAATCTGTGGATTTCAATTAGGCAAACAAATAAAATGCTGATAATTAAAAAATCTTTTCATAGGATTAACTTTATAATGGCTAATGATTCAAAGAGTATACCTTAATTCTTCTTACATTCCTTCCATATAGAATAGGAATGATAATGACACTAATGACCAAGGAGTTTCATGGAAATCTACTGAGAACTGAAATCGACATATACTAGTCCTATATAAAACACCCTCAATCATTGCCATTATCAACACGGATAAAAATCAAATAGTCTCATGCTGAATGTGTAGTAAAACAGAAAATGGAATATAAATATCAAATATAAAATTAAATATTAAATACAAATATTAAATTCATTGAATTAATCAATGTGTCATTTGATCTAGAAAGAATGAAAAAGAATATACTGAATAAAAATTATTTTACTTGAATTTTATTCTGTACAAGAGAAAATGTCCACAAAATATTTTTCTTAAAATATAAAATTAAAATATTATATACGTAAATATTCATTCAAATATTTTGAAGGATAATTCAGCTTACTTATTGTGTATAACATTTTTACTCTGTATAAGATGAGCCAATTATCAAGTTAAAGAGATAAATTAAGAGAATAAATTTATCTTTTTTACTTTATATTTCTTTCTTCTTTTTGATGAAAATTCAGCAAATATATTACATAAAAATTATGGCTTTAGTGGACTACTTTATGCATTCAATTATATTAATTTCAGTGTATTAATGATGCATTTCTATCTGTAGACATTATTGTCTACATATTCTTGTTTTCAAAAACTTCTAAATAAAAAAAAACTCAAAAAATTTATATTGCCAAATATCAGTACAAGGGTGATTTTAGGTATGGAATTCTCATTTAGGAATAACTGCAAGAAAAATGTTCTAAAAAAACATTCCACTTATTCATTTAATTTTCCTTATTCCAACTTTGATTATCTCCCCCACCTAGTTGGTTTGCTTGTTTGTTTTTAAGTCATGAGGCTTGCACTCTGGGCCTGGGTGCTGTGCCTTAGCTCTTCAGCTCAAGGCTACTAAACTGCTCTACCACTTCCAGGTTTGGGGTGGATAATTAAAAGTCAGAGACGAATGGACTTCCATGCCTGGGTTGGCTTTGAACTGCAGTCCTCAGATCTCATCTAACTGAGTAGGTAGGTTTACAGTGAGAGCCACCAGCACCTGGCCCCTTATTTGTTGAAGCAGAAAAAAAAATCAGCTTCTACATGCTTTAGTGGAATATTATCATCCCATTTGGAAAAGAATATAAATATAAACTTTAATGATTTTTTAAAAAATAAATGATATGATGTTTCTACAGATACATAGCAGACTGACAGTAGTGAAAGAGTGGATAAAATAAAATATAAAGTCATATGGAATGTTCATGGCACAGTATAATCAGAATGTTTACAATTTCTAGCTGATCCAATTCAGTTTCTATTGCTTAGCTGATGGCAAATTTTAGTCTTTAGAATTCAGTTATCCAAGTAGCTAATTAGAACTCTGAAACATTAAGAAGGCTTAAATATTTTTAGAAAGAAATACCCTATGGAAAAAGTTATGGTTACTAATATTTTACATTGCTTTTGCTAAGAGGCAAAACCAAATATTTGGAAAAGTTGTTCTCTATCATTTTCACATGAAATTATATAGTAAACCTTATAGTGTTAGAACAGCATAAAATGGACATGTATTTCTAAGAGAAAGTAAATTTCAATAGAACTAAAATCTCTTGATTGTATATGGAAAAAAGAATTATAAGTTATTTAAAAAGTACTTGCTAATAAATCCAATGTTTAGAATAAAGTCAATCATTCTGAAGCTAAAATATATAAAACTGTGTATTACTTAAGGTTTGTCATAATAACAACAAAGGAAAATCACCAAATCACCCAAACCTCAAATTAACATGCAAATACTAATATTTCAGTTTAGTCAAAGCTTGCTATAAATCTGACTGATTCCTAGGAATATGATCTCCATTTGTAGATTTAACACTTGTCTTCTCTCATTTTTTTAACTTAAATTAATGTAAGTGTCAAGGTAATGTACAGAGGGTTTATATTTACATACATAATGTAGTGAGTACATTTCTTGTTGAACACTGTTTTTCCCTTCCATATTTTTCTCCCACTTTCCCTCACCCGCAAATCCCCCCCCCAAGTTATAAAATACATTTCCAACATATTGCCTTGTAGCACTGTTGCATTGGTTCATTGTTTCTCCTTTGTCTCACCATTTTGTTGTTCCTCCTTCCTTCCCTAATTCAGATGAACAGACACAGGGTGCCAAAATCAAATAAGGTAACAACAGAGGATAAACCATAAGGCGGGAAATGAAAGAAAAAAATAAATACTTTCACATAGTACATTAAAAACAACCACAAAGAAAAACCTCTTGTTTCCCTATCTTGGTGTTCATTTTGCTTAACATCATCTTATATGGTCATATTTACATAGATATTTAGTTGTTGTGATCCTCTGCTAGGACTATCCTAGATATTTAACAATTTTTACAAATGAAGAAAACCATAACTAAGATATGGAAGACCCAAGATGCCCCTTAGTAGATGAATGGATCAAGAAAGGGGTCTTTGGTGATTTTGCTTTTTAAAATGACTTTTGTACTGTAGTTTCTAGAACTTTGTCAGGGCTATAGCTTGCAAAGTTTTTTTTCCCATTTTTTAGGTGGTCTTTTTAAGCCCTGTACTGGACAGAAAAGTTTAAGCTTAATGCAATTCCAAATGACAGTTCTTTTTACTATAAGGTTAGCCCAGGAATTTTATTTATAAAGTTCTTGTGTATGTTAAAATTACATAATATTTTTCTACTTCTTGTAGTAATTTCCAATTTGTAATTTATTTTTACTGTTTTGACTTAATTTGAATTTATTTTGGTACAAAGCATGAGACAAAAACATTATTTCAATATTCTACATGTATAGAAGTCAAATGTCTCAGCACCATTAAATGAAGAAACTGCTTATCTCTAATGTATATTTTGTGTTGTTACCCAGAAATCACTTGGAAGCAAATGTCTGCTTTTCTTTCCTCTGGTTACCCTTACTTGATTATACCTACTAAAACTGCACATAAATATTTCACTAACTTTAGTATTTTTTGCCAGTTCTGGGACATGAACTCAATGCCTGGGCATTTTCACACAAGGCTAGTGCTCTGCTACTTGAGTCATGGTTACTCTTCTAGCTTTTTCTGTATGTGTTAGAGAGAAATTGAATACAAGGATTTGTGCATGCTAAAGCACTCTACAACTAGGCTATGCTCCTGGCCCCTAACTTCAGTATTTTAAAGACTAATTTAAATAGCTTGTAGAAATATATAGGATCATTCCTAGAGTCAAGACAAATGCAAAATGGTAGTTTGTTTCATTTTTTCCATACTTATTTATATCCACCTTATATTTTTCTCTTGCCTTATTTCTCTTGCTAGGAATTTCACTACTGTATGAAGAGGTATGCAGAGTAGGCATCCAATTCTTCTTCCTGATTTTAGAGGAAAGAGTTTTATTTTATCACCATTAATTATATGTTGGTTGTTATGTTTATCATAAACATCCCTTTATCTGTTGAGGAATGTTACTTGTATTCCTGGTTTCTCCAGAGCTTTTATTATAAAAGGTTGTTGGATCTTGTCAAAAGATTTACCTTTATCTATTGAGATGATCATATGTTACTAATTTTGGGTGTTACAGTATATTTATTGATTCATATATATTGAATAAGAGTCACATGCCTGGGATGAATCCTGTTTGTCATAGTTTATGGTATTTTATGGCAAGTTGTTGAATTCAACACCTATATTCATCAAATACTTTATATTTCTCTATTTTGATGGGCTTCTATCTGGTTTTATGATGAGTATAATCCTGGCTTCATAGAATGAAGTTGGTAGTGACCTCTCCTTATTTCATTGAAGAGGGTGAGTAGTGTTAGTGTTCTACTTTGAAGACCTAATAGAATGTGCTGTACAAACATCAGGTCCTGGGTTCTTGTGGATGGGATATCTTATACTGCCATTTCAACTTCATTGCTTTTAATTTTTCTACTTAACCGATTTATATATTCGTGACTCAGGTTAAGCATTTTATATTCTCTAATCATGTATCCTTTTCTGCCAAATTCTTCCGTTTACCGGTGGAGCTGTTTTCAAGTTATTTCCTTATAATCTAAATTTTGTTTCAATTGTGTATCATGATATAAAATACCCTACAAAGATCAGGAGCTTTCCTGTACACCAACATTGAGAATATCGAGACTAAAATCAGGAAAACAAATTCATTAGCAATAGTCTCAAAAAAGATCCCTAAGAGTTAACTTAACCAAGGATGTTAAGAATCACTTCAGAGACAATTATAAAAAATATATATTAAGAGAAAATAAACCAAAGAAGTGAAAAGGAAGGGGAAAGACTTTCCATGCTCCTAGACTGGCAGAATTCATGTCAATGAAATGGCAATAGTGCCCAAAGTAACGAACAACTTCAGTGCAATGCTCATTAAAATCCCAATCTCATATCCCTCCTAAAATTAGAATAGCAATCCTTAGCATAAAAATAGTACTGGAGGCGGGCCGGGAGTTTGGCCTAGTGGTTAAAGTGCTTGCCTAGCATGCATGAAGACCCAGGTTCGATTCCTCGGTACCACACATAGAAAAAAGCCGGAAGTGGTGCTGAGGCTCAAGTGGTAGAGCTCTAGCCTTGAGAAAGTCCAAGGACAGTGCTCAGGCCCTGAGCTCAAGCTTAGGACTGGCAAAAAAAATAGTAATGGAGGTATAAATATATCAAACTTCAAACCCTACTACAGAGCTATAATCATGAAAATAGCAAGGTACTGGCACAAAAATGGGCCTGGGGAACAATGGAACAGAATAAATGACACAAAAATTAACCCGAGACAGGTAGCCACCTAATATTTGAAAAGGAGCCTTAAAAATTAAGTGGTAGAAAGGAGAACTGGATATACACATAAAGAAAACTGAAAAGTGGATTCTTACCTGTCTCTTTGCACCAGTATCAACTTAAAATGGAATTAATACCTCCATGTAAAACTTGATACTCTGAGTGAAAATACAGAAATATAGAAATCAAAGAAAGGTTTGATAAATAGGATTGCAGCAAACTAAAAACTTTCTGCATAGCCAAGAACATAGTCAACATGCTAAAAGTGGGTGAGCCAGCATGGTGGCCCACACCTGTAATCCTAGCTACTCAGAAGGCAGAGATTTGAAGATCACAGTTCAAAGCCAGCCCAGTCACTAAAGGTAAGATTCTTCTCCAATCAACCACTGGAAGTGGTGCTAAGGAGCAAGAGCTTGCGGTAGCTATGAAACAAAGAGCTCAGGGACAACACCCAGGTTCAGAGTTCAAGTTCCACGATGGACAAAAAAAAATAAAAGAATGGATGAATACTTTTGTCTGCTATAGTGGAAAATTGCCTAATATCCAGAAAATGCAAATAATTTTAAAAATTAAATCCTCAAAATAACTAACAAACCAATAAACAAATAAACTAATGTGCTAATGAGAGACTTCTTTGAAGTAAAAATAGCCAATAGATAAAAGAAGAATTGCTCATCTTTGGCTATACAGGAAATGCAAATCTAAACAACACTGAAATTTTACCCCATCCCAGTTAGAATAGCCTTTATCATGAAAACAAGAATAACAGATACTGGCAAAGATATGGCCAAAATGGAATCCTAATGAACTGTTAGTGGGAATATAATATTGTCCAACCACTATTGAAAAGATTGCAGAGGTTCCTCAAAATTATAAACATATAAATTGCCTATGATTCAGCAATATCACTCTTGATTATTTATCCAGGACACAGCAAAGTCACTAGAACAAGCATGTTCACTGCAACACTATTCACCATAGCCAAGGTATGGAATCACTCCATATGCCCTACAGTGGGTGAAAAGATCAAGTAAATGTGGTATACATACACAGTGGAAATTTATTCACCCATTAGTAAGAATAATAATTTGTCATTTTTAAAGAAATACATTGGGTTGTACACAAGTATGTCTAAATGCATTAATAGAAATATGGTAGAGTAAAAGGAGAGCTGAAATAATGTAATTACTTAGAAATACAAAGTCAAAGTTCTGCAAAACAAAACACCAGGAATATTTACCTGAAAGGAGTGGGGTGGGGTCAAGAGGAAAGAGATATATGAATGAAGAGGGGAAGGAGGGGAGTACGTTATGAAAATTCAATGTATAGTGTAGATCACTAATAAAAATGAATGACGGGTAGGTTGGAAGACGTTGGTGAGAATGTTGAAAAGGGTGACATTGGTCAAGGTACATTGTAATTATATGCTGCTTTGTTAAATGTCAACTTCTTTGTATAGCTTCTTAAAGATAATATTTGACAGTATTGAAAAGTTCGTTTTTGTTGTTGCTTTGAGACATAAATTTGTTATGTAACCCAAGGATTCTTTGAACTTACCATATAGCCCAGATTAAACTAGAACTTGCAATCCTTTTGTTGAAGCTCCTCACATCAGGCTTAAAGAAAAGTTTATTTTGAAAGAATATGTTACAGGCTTCAGTGCAGTGAGTACATAGTATAGGCACATATCAGGAAGAACAGAAAACCTAGTCGTCTATTTTCATAGATGTTTGTGTTCACTGCATTTAGATATTATCAACATGAGCCATCAATTTTAAGTTTGCCTGTAATCTTTACATTAATGGTTTTTACCAATCACCAATGAACATTTCTTAGGTTTATTTATCAAAATTTGAAAGAACAAAACTTCTATTTCTACATCATTTCTACATTCTCTGTTCAGAGACTACCTGACTCTGGTATTAGGGCTAGAAATACACACACACACACACACACACACACACACACACACACACATCATAATAGATAAGTATAATAATATGCCTAAAATGGAGAAATATCTTCAAAATATCTCCAAAAATACCTTCAAAACTATTTTGAACATGTCAATACACATGAAGATACAATTTGAAGACTTTCACAGACTAAAATGATTACATACCCTGAGAATCAAGAAAAGTGAGATTTACATATATAATTATTTTCAATGTGTACATGATTCCAAGTATATATATATATATCCATGAATATAATTTTTATTATTAAAGAATTTGTGAACACTGATTTTTACATCATATTTCAAATGACATGTTTAACAAACAAGTGTTCAAGAAGGGAATCTGTATATGCAATCACTGGCACTTAGATTTAGAACATAATCAAAATTAAGGTTTGTATATCACAGATACATATTAATTTATGAAATAAAACATTATGTCTGTAGAGTCATAGGTTTTTATGTCTATGTAGTTATGTTTATATTCCCAATACCATTTCCATAGCATTGGGTATGCAAATATTGTGTCCTCTCTCTTGTACTGTTTGGATCTAATAGCCACATATTAAGGATACCATGCGCCTTTTGTTCCTTTGGTCTTGTCTCACTCAACATGATTCGCTCTAGATTCATCCACTTCCCTGCGAATGCCATTATTTTATCTTTTCTGTTGGCTATGTAGCATTCCACATTTTCTGTATCCATTCATCTGCTATAGGGCATCTGGATTGTTTCCATCACCTGGCTATTGTGAATAGTGCAGAGATAAACATAGCTGAGCAGGTGTCCTTATCATATCTTGGGTTATGATGTTCAGGGTAGATGCCCAGAAGTGGTATGGCAGGATCGTAGGGAAGGTCTATTTTCAGTTCTTTAAGAAACCTCCAGACTGCTTTCCAGAGTGGCTGAACTAGTTTACATTCCCACCAGCAGTATAGTAGGGTTCCTTTTTCTCCACAACCCCGCCAGCAATTGTCATTGTCTGAGTTCAAAATCTTGGCCATTCTTGTTCAGGTAAGGTCGTATCTTAGGTTTTTTTTTTTTTTTTGCCAGTCCTGGGCTTGGGCTCAAGGCCTGAGCACTGTGCTTGGACTTTCTCAAGGCTTAGCACTCTACCACTTGAGCCTCAGCACCATTTCCAGCTTTTTTCAATATATGTGGTACCGAGGAATCGAACCCGGGTCTTTGTGCATGCTAGGCAAGCACTCTAACAGTAGGCCAAACTCCCGGCCTCTCTTAGGGTTGTTTTTATTTGCATTTCCTTTATGACCATAGATGATGAACATTTTCTCATATGCTTTTCTGCCATTTTAATCTCTTCTTCTGATAAGTCTCTCTTTTAGTTCCCTTGCCAATTTAGTGAATGGTTTATTGGGTTTTCGGGGGATTAGTTTCTTGAGTTCTCTCTAGGTACTGGATATTAAGCATTTGTCAGATGTATTATTGGTGAATATCTTTTCCCAGTTGGTTGACTGTCTCTCTACTTTCGTGACTATGTTTTTATCTGTACAGAAACTTTTTATTTTTAGGTAGTCCCATTTATCGAGTCCAGTCCGTTGTGACCCTGGGATTCTGTTCAGGAATCTTTTGCCTGTGCCTATAAGTTCCAGTGTCTCTCCTACTTTATCATGTAGCAGTTTCAGGTTTCCTTTCTGATGTTGAGGTCTTTGATCCACTTTGAGTTAACACTTGTGCATGGCAAAAGGCTAGGGTCAATTTTCAGTTTTCTGCACGTGGCTGCCACTTTTGCCAGCATCAATAATTGAATAGGCTGTGTTTGTTCCACTGAATATCTTTGGATCCTTCATCAAATACAAATTGCCTCCAGTATGTGGTTCTATTTCTGGGTCTTCTATTGTATTCCACTGATCTTCTGGTCTGTTTTTGTGCCAATACCAAGCGTTTTTTTTTTGTTGTTGTTATTATGGCTCTATAGTAGAGTTTGAAGTCTGGTATTTTAATACCACCAGCATTTCCATAGGAATCTTTGGATTGTATCTTCTATTTCAGTAAAAAAATGTCTTTGGGATTTTGATGGGGATTGCATTGAATTTGTATATCAATTTTGGGAGTGCAGCCATTTTCGCTATGTTGGTTCTCCCCAGCCATGAGCATGGGATGTCTTTCCACTTCCTAGTGTCCTCTTTAATTTCTTTTGTTAGGCTTTTATCGTTTTCAGTAAATAATTCTTATACATCTTTGGTTAATTCCTAAGTATTTTATTCTTTTGGGGGCTATTGCGAATGATATCATTTTCTTGATTTGGCCTTCTGTTTGTGTATGTGGGTATACAAGAAGGCTACTGACTTCTGAAGGTTAATTTTGTATCCTGCTACTTTGCTAAAGTAGTTTATTAATTCTAGGAGTTTGGGAGTGGAGTTTCTTGGGTCACTCAAGTAGAGGATCATGTCATCTGCGCATAGGGACAGTTTACTTTCTTCTTTCCATATGTGGATCCCGTTAATGTCCTTTTCTTGCAGTATTGCTCTGTCTAAGGGTTCCAGCACTATACTGAGGGGACTGGAGAGAGTGGGCATCCCTGTCTAGTTCATGATTTTAAGGTAAATGCTTCCAATCTTTCAACATTTAGTATAATACTGGCTGTAGGTTTTTCATATATGGCTTTAATTATTTTAAGGAATGTATCTCATATTCCTATTTTTTTCTAGTGCTTTCAACATGAGTGGATGTTGTATTTTATCAAGTGCCTCCTCTGCGTCCAGAGAAATTATCATTTGTTTCTTACCCTTAGTTCTATTGATGTGATATATTACATTGATTGATTTGTGAATGTTAAACCAGCCTTGATTTGTGGGAGGAAGCCTACTGGATCGTAGTGTGTAATTTTTTAATTTTGTTTCTGGATTCTGTTGGCTAATGTTTTCTTGAGGAGTTTTGTGTCTGTGTTCATTAGAGAGATAGGTTTGTAGTTTTCTTTATTTTGTTGGGTCTTTCCCTGGTTTGGGGATGAGAGTAATATTAGCTTCATAAAATGTGTTTGGTACTGCTCCTTCTATTTCTATTTCTCAGAAGAGTTTCAAGAGAATAGGTGTTACTTCATCTTTAAAAGTCTTGTAGAATTCCGCAGTGAAACCATCTGGACCTGGGTTCTTTTGGGTTGGCATTTCCCTGATTGCTTCCCCAATTTCATTGTAAGAGATTGGTTTGTTCATTTTGTTTACCACTTCTTTGTTCAGTGTGGTTAGCCTGTATTTATTTAAGAAATCATCAATTTTTACCAGATTTTCTTTTTTCTTGTAATATAGGCCCTGGTAGTACTTATTCATTATTGACTGAATTCCTTGGATATTAGTTGTGATTGTTCCTGTGGGTTCTTTAATATTGTTTATTTGAGTATCCCCTTTTCTTTTTTTGGTTAATCCTACCAGGGGTCTATCTATTTTGTTGACTCTTTCAAAGAACCAACTTTTTGATTTATTAATTTTGTGTATAGTAGATCTCATATCAGTCTCAGATATTTCTGATTTTATTTTTGTTATTTCTGTCCTTCTAATTGTTTTAGAATTAACTTTTTTTTACTCCTCTAGGTGTTTCTGTTTCTTTTTTAGGTTATTTACATGCCCTTCTTCTATCATTTTAATATGGTCTTCTAGTGCGTAAATTTGGCCCTTAGAACTGCCTTTGCTATGTCCCATAAGTTCCTTTGTGATGTCCCTTAATTGTTATTACATTCAAAGAAGTTCTGAATTTCTTTTCTGATCTGATCTGTAACCCAGGATTTATTATGAAGTGTGTTGTTTAGCTTCCAAGTGTTTGAATGTTTTTTGACTTTGACTGCATTGTTCAGAATTAGTGTGACTCCACTGTGATCAGATAGAATGCATGGGATTATATCAGTCCTCTTGTATCTGCTTAAGTTTTCTGTATGAACTATTATATGATCTATTTTTGAGTGTGTTCCATGTGATGCTGAGAAAAATGTAAAATGTTTTGCCTTTGCATGGAAGACTCTGTGTATATCTGTTAAGCCCAGCTGGGCTGTGGTTTCATTTAAGTCGCTGGTGTCTTTGCTTAACTTTTTTTGAGTTGACCTGTCTTTTGTTGAGAGTGGTGTATTGAGGTCTCCCACTATGATTGTCTTTGAGTCTATCTTGTTCTGTAATTCTAATAGAGTTTGTTTGACAAATATGGGTGTTCCTGTGTTGGGTAATAAGTGTTTATAACTGTAATATTGTGGGTATGGATTGTACTGTACCCTTTACTAATATGGAGTGGCTGTCTACATCTTTATGTACTGATTTTACTGAGAAGTTAATTTTGTCAGAGATTTTGCTACTCCTGCTTTTTTGCATGGTGCATTGGAGTGGAAAATTTGTTTCCATCCTTTCATTTGGAATTTGTTTCTCTCTTTGATAGTGAAGTAGTATTCTTGGAGGCAACATATGTATGGGTCTTGTTTCTTAATCCAGTCTGCTGCTCTGTGTCTTTTCATTGGATTGTTCAACCCATTCACATTTAGGGAAATTACAGAGAAGTGGTCAGTGTCTATTGTGATTATTTACTTTACTTATAAGTTTCTTTCTTCTTTTTGTCTTTAGTGAATTATGGGTAATTGCTTCTTGATGTGGGTTCTTGATGTTCTACACTTTGTTCTCGATTAAATAATATTTTTGTAATGCTCTTTTAGTGTACACATATTCATATAGCTTCTCTTTGGAGTGAAATATTCCTGTTTCTCCCTCAAATGTAAATGCTTGTTTTGCTGGATGTATTAATCTGGGTTGGCAGTTGTTGGTCTTCAGGACATGAATGATGTTTTTCCAAGCTTTTCTTGCTTTTAGGATTTGCTCTGGAGATCTGCTGTAATTCTATATTTTTCAAGTTGTAGTATAGCTCTTTCTTTGTTTTTGCAGCATTTAAAATCAATTCCTTGGTATTCGGGACTAGTGTCTTTCCTATGATGTGTCTAGACGAGTTCCTTCTAGGATCTTGCCTGTTTAGAGTCCTGAAACTTTCAATAATGTGAGTATTTTCCCTTTTGATGTTGGAGAAGTTCTCTGCTATGATTTTGGTGAATAAGGATTTCATTCCTCTGTCCTGGAATTTGGTCTCTTCATTGATCCCTATTATACGAAGATTAGATTTTTTTAGCTGCATCTGCCAGGTCCTGGATTTCTCTCTGGTGGATTCTGACTGATCTTTCCAGGCTGATGATTCTCTGTTCCAGTTCTTGTGTTTTATCTTCCGTTCCTGATGTCCTATTCTCCATCTCAGTCAATCTGCTGCTGAATGCTTCCATTTTTCCTTTAATTGTGGACACTGTGCTGATCATTTCTGCTGAGAGGGTATTAAACTTTTCTTCCACTTCTCTTTTGAATTTAAAGAGCTCCTTGGCAATTTCCTGCTTTTGTTTCTGGAATTCCGCCTTAATTTAATTAGTCATATAGAAAATCATCTCCTGGAATAGAGTCATATTTCGCGTTTCTTCAGGTTTTATTTCTTGGAATGGTGCCATCTCTTTTGTCCCTTCACTCTTATTTCCTTTTGGGCTTTTTTTGGGACTTTAATTATTTATATATGTCATAATTCACCTTTGCCCTTTCAGAGGCATCAAGGACTGTTGTTGGAGGTTCACTCTGTGGTCAGTAGGTGGCGGTCTTTACTTGGCTTGGGACTGGTGGTTTTGAGAATCTGCGTATACCTGTGGTCCTCAGCTAAATTGGTTCTGCCACTGACTATGTCAGAGTTTGCAGCTTTGCAAGTGTTCGGCCTGTTCCCATAGGCTGTGTGCTGCTGCAGGGCTAGCTCTCAACCCAACAAGTGGCTCCACAGTGGGCCGTAGGATGGAGCTTCACACTTCAGTCTCAGCTAGCCTGGTGGATGGCTAGTTTTTCTACCCTGTTCCCAGGGATGCAGCCCAGTCAAGGGCCTGGGGTTTGGGAATTTCCAGGAGCTCTCAGCTAAACCAGCCCGACTGGTTTCCACTCTGTTCCCAGGGGCGGGGCCCTACCGAGTTCGGTGTTGCCCACTTCGGTCTCAGCTAGCCCGGCGGATGGCTAGTTTTCCTGCCCTGTTCCCGGGGGCGGGTCCCAGCTGAGGGCCTGGAATTTGGGGGGTTTTGAGTACACTCAGGTAGACTAGCCTGACTGGATTCCACCCCATTCCTAGGGGTGGGTCCCAGCTGAGGACGTGGGCTCCAAGGGTAGATCCGCACCTTTCTCACTCTCAGAGGGCATGCTTGGTCCCTGCTGGTCTGTCCTTCAGTTCCCTGCTCTATTTCCACAGCTTTGGCAGAGTCTGTCCATGGCTTTGTGTGGGGCCCCTTGGTACTGTCTTGCTGGAGACTCCCAGCAGGAGGGTGCCCGGCTCAAGGTTCAGATTTGGGTGAGATAGATGCTGGCTCCCAGACTCCTGCACACCCCACAGCGCCCCCTCAGTCTCCAGTTTCAGTGGCCTGGGAGAGGAGGCTATTGGGCGGGTGAGAGCAGGGACACCTCTGCCTCCTTTAGTGGGATGCTGGGTCTTAGCACCTGCCCGTCTGTCAGTCTCCAATCAATGGCATGGGGGAGGGGGTGTTGGGGGAAGAGACAGGATTCTGAATTCCTTGCCCCTCTGCACTTGCCAGTCTTTCTTGGGTGGGGTGGAGGGGTCTGGGTTAAGTTCTGTAGCTCGCCACCAGCTCTGCTTTCCAGATGGGTTTGGGAGAACCCGCTGGACTACTTACTCCTCGGTGTTTGGCTGTGAGCTGCTCCACGGCGTTGGAGGATTGTTCACTTCTCCTCTAGTCTCCACCACCACCTGTGCTGTCCGTGCCTGGTCTGTGCTGGTTTCTGCATCTGAGTTCCACCGCTTGCTGGAGTAGCTGGAGTTCAGGGCTTCCCGCCCAGGACCTCTGCCATGGCTTCCTCGGCTTCCTCGATGAGGGGTGGGGGAGGGGTCCTCGCATTTCGGATGCTTTGAGAACATTGGATATAAGGTTTATCTGGATTTCTTTTCCGGTTTGAGTATTTCTCCGTTGCTTCTTGAATTTGTTGTTGTGGATCTCCTAAGGTAGTTGGCTCGTGGAATTCCCTGATTTTCTCTTTTTTGTGGGAGAGAGCTAGGCTGGGTCCCTATTGTCTCGGAGCCATCTCTCATGCATACAAATTTTAAATCATCACTTCTCCTATTTAAGCTAATAAAATTCTAATTCATTTATATTATGATTAATAAGTGGAGTCAAATATGCTTCCTGGCTCTTGTATACACACTGTTTTTTAGTATAGCTTAGCTACTCCTAAGTGAAATTATTCATAGAGCATTATCACATTTGAAGTAATTAACTATACAAATGGCTCCACTTCTCCAGGAAAATTTGGAAGCAAGGGGAGAAAAAAAATGGGAATATTAGGATTTTTTTAGGGGCTAAGTTATGCATTGATGCTAATAAAATTTTTTTGGAATGATAAGATACTCTTTCATTTTAAAAGGTTTAACACCTGGGTAATTTTAAACTCTACTATAGATATTTGTCTCTATGGAGTTTTTTTGTAGGCACTGGGCCTTGAACCTAGATCCTTTCTGCTCAAAGCTAGCCCTCTACCACTTGGACCACAACTCTACATCTAGCATTTTTAGTAGTTAGTTTGAGATAAAAGTCCCATGAGCTCTGCAGAGAGTGCTGCCTCAGAACTAAGATTCTCAGAACTCAGCCTCCTCTGTAGCTAGGATTACACATGTGAGCCACTAGCACCCAGCTGATATTGGTCTTTCTAATCTAAAATTGAATGTGAAACATTAATACTAATAACTTTCTTTCCTATGCCAATGAGTATTACAGATCTTCATAAGCATGTTTTCAACAGTCTTTAATGAGTGTAGCAAAATATTCCTCTATCCTTGCTTATCTTTAAGTCTTAAACTTGTTTCTATTGATTTCATTTTAATAAACAAATCACAATAATTTACACTATTATAAGCTACTTTCCATGGCACCAAAGCATTTGAATAAATATGCATATTCATTAAAACACAGACATCCAAATTCTAATTATATAAGATCTTATATCATTCAATTCTAAATTTATTTAGAATTCTAATTTATTTTTGTTTATGTCTTCCGTAGACAGTATCCTAAGTGAACAAATCTATAGTTTCAATTCCCTTCCAGGCTTATAGATTAAACACAGGGCAAGCTTAAGCTTCAGCCCTGACCCTAAATTTAAGTTTTAAATAATTTAAACACATATAGATTTATAGCATAATTATCAACCTAGCTTGTCATTTATTTAAAATTTTTGCCTCATCAACATTCTGTGTTAAACTAGGCATTCTTCTGAACTGCATTCACCATTACCATAGAAAATGTTAACAGCTATAAAACACCAACTCTTCTCTATGCCTCAGACCTACATAACTTTGCTTAATTACTGACATGTTCTAATCATGGTTTTCAAGAATGTAATAACTTATTAACTATCATACTTTCATATGTATATTAATGCTTTTTATTGAAACATTATATCAAGGCTTTCCTAAAGAGCTGAGAGGATGTAAAAGTCACAAAACTAATAAATTTATCCTAACTGAACACAAAGCTAAACAAATGTAGGAGTACATTTATTTGTTTTCACTTACTTTGAGACAAGTAATTAACATTAGAAGCAATTGAAAATCAGAAGCAGTTTGTAGTTATTAAAATGTTTTCTACTTACATATATTTTCAATGTTTGTGACTTTACCGTGACATTGATTCAACTATTAGTTTCTTTAGAAGTACAAAGTACTTAAAATATCAGTAAAATCCTTAAAAGAAAATTGATTCCTCATAAAAGATGACACTTAAAAAATTATTAACAAATTGGATTTTCAAGAATCTTTTAAAAGCAGTTTCTCAACTTTATTTTAAATGTTCTTTGAAGTAATAACATCCATATTTGATCTAAAAAGCTTATTATCATAGCTGTCAATCAAGTATAGAGTGCAGATTTTTAAATAAGTATACTATTCAAACCACAGATTTTTAAGTATTTATGAAAATAAAAAAACAAGTGTAATTAAATATTCTTGAAGTAAACACAAAACACTTGTGAAGAGTTTAGGGTTTTTTTGTTGTTGTTGTTTGTTTGTTTGTTTGTTTGTTTGCCAGTCCTGGGCATGGGCTCAGGGACTGAGCTTTTTCTTTGGGTTTTCTCAAGGATAGAGCTCTACCACTTGAGCCATAGCACCACTTCTGGCATTTTTTTCTGTGTATGTGGTAACAAGGAATTGAACCCAGGTCTTTGTGCATGCTAGGCAAGCACTCTACTACTATGTCAAGCCGGCGAGTTTAGGGTTTTAATATCTCTAAGCAGTCATTGTATTAATATTTGTAAATGTCTTGAGAACTGAAAAACTTTTCTGATATCCAGAGTTTTAAATATTATTGTTCTTTGAATTTATTTAGAAAGATGAGAGATATATCTGAAAGTTATACCACTTTTCTTTTTTATACATATTTTTTATCCTGGAGGTTCTTTCATTTAGCGTCATACTATATGGCCTTATGTATCTAGGTTTTGTTCTGTTAGTTACACCACTTTTCTATCATGAGCCTGCTCCTTGATACAATCTCTAAATACAAAAATAAAACAAAAATAGATCAGCCAAATGTATATTCGTAAATGATATATTCCTATTTGAAATCAGTGATAGTTACTGTAATATAAATTGAAATCATTTTTATTTAACAAATTTGCAACAGAGCTCGCTGCTTGTCAAGTTCAGGCCTATAATTTTAACTATTCAGAAGACAGATCTGTTGGCTGAAAGTTTGATATTAGCAAGTTTGGAAAAGATTGGAAACTCTATTTCCAAAATGTCCAACAAAAGTAAGGCTGGACATATAGAATGAGCTAAATGAAAGGACCTCCAGGATATAGAAACAAAAGCCATATAATGAGTAATTGTTGTCTTTAATGTACTATGTTATCTCTCATCTCTTTTGCTGTCCCTTGGTTATCTCATAATTTTAGAGTATTTCAACTGGTTATCTAATATATTGTATATATGCATATTTGGTTATTTGAAGTTGGATGGGGAAGGAAGGACAACAAGATGAGGGGCGTGGGTGGGGGGAGGGAAATGGTGACCATGATATGAGAAAGGGTATCAATGTATGTGAAGTAATGCACCTTCTATCTGGTGAATATAATGTAACCCTTCTATTAATTACAATAAAAATATATGAAAAAAAGTAAAGCTTCAGGAACGATTTGAAAAGTAGAGCTCCAGTCATGAGTAAACAAGCGTTGAGTGTGCGAACCAAGCAGGTACAGAACATTGTATTAAAAATAGGTTGAGGATATAATTTAGTGGAAAAGAGCTTGTCTGCAAAATGTGAGGCCTTGGTTTTGACTCCCTAACACTGTAAAAGAGAGAGCATGAGAAAATATTTTTTATTCTTCTATAATTGCATACATTTAGAACACAATATATATTAAAGAAGCTAGAAGTCGAGGAGACTCAACAATCTTTTATGCTATGAAGTAACAGTTATATTAAAAATAAAATAAAGCCTAGGTACATAAGGTCATATAGGATGAGGCTAAATGAAAGGATCTCCAGGATATGGAAACAAGAGCTTTATATTGTGTGATTGTTGTCCTTTCTCATCTCTTTAGTTTCCCTTTTATTAACCTCATATTGTTACCGTATCTGATTTTGTTACCTGACGTATTGTATATATGTTTATTTGTCTATTTGAAATAGGAAAGGAAAGGGGGAAAACAAGATGACTGGGAGGGAATTGGGGACAAAAACATGAGAAAGGTTATCAATGTGTGAGAAGTAATGCAGCTTTTATCTGGTGAATATGATTGTAACCCCTCTACATTACAATAAAAAGAAAGAAAAAAAAGAAAATAAAAATTGGTGCCAGTCATTCATGCCTATAATCCTAGCTACTCAGGAGGCTGAGATGTGAGGATCATGGTTTGAACCAACTTCACAGTGTAAGTCTATGAGACACTTATTACCAAAAAGTTGGAAACAGAGCCGTGGCTGAAGTGGTAGTGCAAAAGAACTCAGGTACAGTGCCCTTGGGCTGGGGGTGTGGCCTCGTGATAGAGTGCTCACACAGCTCTGGGTTCAATTCCTAATTACCACATACACAGAAAAAGCTGGAAGTGGCGGTATGGCTCAAATGACAGAGTGATAGTCTTGAACAAAAAGTGTCCATGGATAGTACACAGACTCTGAGTGCAAGCATCAGGACCAGAAAACCAATCGATAAATAAAATAGCCAGGTAAGAGTGGATAACATTTGTATGTTTACTACTGTGGAAACTGAGATAAGAGGAATGTGATTGAAAGCAAGCCCTATCATAAATATCTGTGAGACTCTTATTTCCAATTTACTAACAAAAAGCCAGAATGGAGACATGGTTAAATTAGTGCGAGGTCTTGTACAACAAAAATAAGGAGTGCACTTTAAAATCAGGTCCTAGAATCAGGATATATTCTTATTCCAAGCAGAGGAAGTTACATGAACACAAGCAAGTTTCTATACTTGAGTTCAAGAATTTAAAATTGCATATTTAGGTTAAAAATTTTTATATATGTAATGTTAACCTTTTAGACAAAGACATTTTCAGAAATGACTCAACCAGAGATAACTGTTTGTGAGAAAACAAAAAGGTACATCACAAAGTTTACATTGTTAAATGAAGGTTACTGTCAACCATGTTTAGTTCCAGACGATCTTCTTCAGCTTGTTAAAAAGTCCTGATCCTATATCAACATTGAACTCTTATCATACTATTATCACATTGGACAATAAATACATGGAATTATTTAGGAGACCTGAAGAAAGCTTGGCAAGCCTTCACATTTTGGGTTAAAATTCTAAAACACTAAAGAAAATGTATAACAGTTGTACATGGATCTACAGTTATACATGTATTTAAGTTAATGAAAAATAATATAATAATAAAAATATTTGCCAGTAAGAGACATTGCAGGATTTATTGCCTTTTTTCATACATTTCATTGCAATTAATAGAAGGGTTACATTATATTTGCCAGATAGGAGGTGCATTAATTCACATACATTGATACCCTTTCTCGATTGTCTTGGTCCCCATTTCCCTCCCCCCCCATCCCTCATCTTGTTTTCCTCCCTTCCCTATCCAATTTCAAATAACCAAATACAAATATATCCAATATATCAGATAACAAAGTGAGATACTGTAACAATATGAGATAACCAAGTGACAGCAAAAGAGACGAGAGATAACATAGTACATTAAGGACAACAATCACTCATTATATGGCTTTTGTTTCTATATCCTAGAGGTCCTTTCATTTAGCGTCATACTATATGGCCTTATGAATCTAGGTTTTTCTCTATTGGAAATCTCTGCTAGGAGAGCCCAAGCTTTCTATTGATTATGACAGATGAGGGAAACCATTGAGCCTATGTTGCTTTGAGTCAGACTTACTTCACTTAATATTATTTTTTCTAAGTCTTTCCATTTCCTAACCAATGGGGTGATGTCATTCTTTCTGACAGCAGCATAGAATTCCATTGTGTACAAATACCACATCTTGTTGATCCACTCATCAACTGAGGGACATCTAGGTTGGTTCCATATCTTTGCTATGGTAAATAGTGCTGCAATGAACATCATTGTGCAAGGGGATTTAGTATGTCCTTGTTTCTGGACAATTGGATAAATGCCAAGTACTGGAATTGCTGGGTCATAGGGGAGCTCTATGTTTAATCTCCAAAGTAACAACCATCCCATTAAAAGATGGGCCAAAGACTGAAAGAGAGTCTTCTCTGAAGAAGAAACAAAAATGTCCTACACACACATGAAGAAATGCTCAACACCTCTGCTCATAAAAGAAATACAAATCAAAGCAACGTTAAGATTCAACCTCACTCCAGTTAGAATGGCTGGGATCAAGAAAACTAATAACAACAGATGCTGGAGGGGATGTGGCCATGAGGGATCACTACTACACTGTTGGTGGGAGTGCAAACTCGTTCAGCCACTATGGAAAGCAATATGGCAGTGCCTCAAAAGACTAAACATTTATTGGCTTTTTATGCATTTGCCCATGCCAGGTCAGTACTGGACTCACCTCCTATATGTGGTAAATTGAAATGCCTTTAGTCTTCGGTGGTGGAGAGAAATTTAGAATCAATAATTTATGGGTCATTATCTATAGTCCACATTGTCACTTCTTGATATGTCCTGTTTCTGAGATGAAGGCAATAACACTGTGGCTTGTGCCTGTCCCTTCCCCTTCTAAGATGGAGGCAATAGCAGCATTTTGGCTTGTACCTGTCCCCTCCCCTTCCCTGGGCCTTTCCCAGGTCCTCTTCCCAGGCTCATCAGACACAGGTTACTATATCTGTAAGGTAGGCTCTCAGCGTCACTGTCCTGTGAGCACAAGTTTTAGGGAATTGAGTATGTATCTAGGTAGCATCTAGGTAGCAGAGAGACATAGCAAACCGCATACACAATCTTCTGTCTATATCCAAGAAATGTTTTATTATTCAGATATACAACAGTAAAGCCTTGAGTTTTGCCATATTCCTTGACTATATCTGCAATGCAAAGTAACAGGAAAATTTAAGCAATCAACAATAAATTTTTTCAAATGATATATTTGCCTCACCTGTTCAAAAGATGACAACAAAAAAAGATTCTTACTTGTGAGTGGGGTTAACAACTGCCTCCAATTATCTAGTCATTGAATATTCAAGAATGGCTAGTGACTGTAGCGGGTAAACTATTACACTCCTAAATATAGCAACAAGCTCCTTTAGTTCTCTTCAGTGGTAACCATTTACTCTGTCCAAAGTGAACTGCATATGCATGAAGATTGGACAATCATTTATTGAAATAAGGTAGCCAGTTTTGCTGAACAGACATTATATAGTACTTGAAAATATTATAATTTAAAAATGCTTTTAATGGGTCATTGCAAATCGGATCCTGTCATATTCCATAGTTTCACCGTCACTCTCTATTTTCTATTTAATTTAAAACACATTTTCAATTTGTGTCTCAGAATGTCGAGTTCATCTTTAATAGAAAACTGCATATTGGATATTTACTCCACTTATTTACATGTGTGGTTTAAACTCACAGAAGTATAACACTATCATTTCCTAAGTTTTACATTTTTTGCATATTTAATTTATAGTTTCTATGAATGTAAATTTTGAGCAGCAATTGCAAAATTGAGCCTTCATTTATTTGTGCATGTGGTTAAGTTAGGTGTTTCAAAAAGAACTTCAATAGATGCTTTACAGTAATGATATTTCTACTCATCATGCATATGCCTCAAGGATTTTTAAACTATATTACAACCTTGTCAAGTTTTTGCCTTGTTACAACAAAAAGATTTTTACATTCTGCTAAAACACTGCAACTTATTTGTACTTTTGTTCTGAGTCTGTACTTGCTATTTTAAATGTGTGCTTACTTTTATCGTCTTTTATTTGTTCTTCCTATTCATCAGTCAAGTCCCTGGAGAGATAGACAAGTTGATGATTTTTAGAACTGGCAAACTATTGGATTTTTCTTCACATCCTAAGTACAGAGATATACTGTGGTTTTTCAATACAAAAAGATCAGTGGGAATCAGCCCTGTGAGGTTCCCATTTGCTTACAAGATATAGCAATTATTTGAAAAATAACAGGATGATAACAATTCTTTCTATCCCAAGGGGTAATATTAGAAAATGATGCTAAAGTTCTTTTGCTGCTTCTAGGATTTATAATAAGAATACAAAACTGAAGCTCTTTCTAATTATAATCATCCAAAACTGCAAATTCATAAAGTGCATTGATTTTAGAGAATTAAATGCCTTTAGAAATCAGTAATTAATTTTTTGACACATAAAATCTGATTTTTATCATTTTGACTATGTGTATTATATTGATAGTATTAGCATTGGAATTGAAAGAAAGAATATTAAAAATAATGCCATTTCAAGCAAAACCTTGAACTGAAAACTTGAAAATTATGAGATATAAAGGGGTTTGACATTCCATAGAATGTTCAATCTTTTCTTGTAAAACACTGATTCAAGTCTTACTTAAAAAGAAGCAGCATTGACAAACAGAAACCAATTACACTACAGCACTGTGTTTCATAAATTTGTCTGCTCTTCTTTACAGCAACAGTGTAAAATCCCATTAGTATGCATTAAGTAGTTCACACTCACTGGGTGGATATCAGAGAGACAGGCATTTTTTTCTGTGCTGGAATTCTTTCCTATAGGAAATAGAACTCCAATGTTGAATTGAATAGTGTATATTACATGGTAATTTTGTGAGATTAGGGCTTATGTTTTCCATATTTGTAAAATCTAGCTAAAAATATTGGAGAGCAGAGACCATTTTACTGCTGCATTTTATCTTGCCTTGATTCAGATCATTGTTATAAAAGCCACCTTTTTCAATTATGACTCCCATAGAACTACTATTTCTAAGAGCTTAAGAAAAAAATACCTAAATGAGAAAAATGAGAAGAAATTTGCAAGAAAGATGTGTTTCATAATGAAGAAAAATTTATGTACTGAATAAATCTGCTCACTGTAGAACTAAAGTCAGAATATGTGTGTGCATGTACTTCAACATGTAAATGCTATCCATGTTAATTAAATATAAAAATGGTAGCAAAATATGATACTAATCTTCATTCATTGGCTTGAGGTATTAATATAAGGATTGCAGAGATTTTTTAATTGTATACTTATCTCAGTTATTGATGTGATTAGATGGTGAAATAAGCAGCAGAGGAAGTTCAATTTCCTAAGCATTGTAAGCTTTCCTAAAGTTTTATAAATAGAGCATCCACAAGGAGAACAATAATCCCATGTAGCCATGCAAGAACAGAAGAAAACTGGCTGTCTCAGAAGCATTGAAAATTAGACATATGTCCACCCAAGAGCCAAAACTTTAATCCTCTCACATACACTACCAATTTACCTCATTTCCTATATCCCTCGTCATTATCCCTTTACTCGAAGAACATTTTGTAATATTAATTATATTTAGTGAATTGATCTACTATGCTTACATAAATTACTAAAGGTATATGATCTCAACTAGTATGTTTCAAAATGTTATGGTGTAGTTTAATTAGTAGTGCTTCTTTTTTCATTTTCAGTAATATATACAGATAGACATAGTGAACCACAAAAATTTTTCACAAAATATGCTACATTACTTAAGGGTAATTTTTTCAAGGTCTCAGAAAAATATTTCTGAATAAAATACAATTTTATGCTAAATGGTAAAAATATGGAGATTGTATTTTACAGAAATAATTATTCTTCAACAATCTGTTGAGAGTGAATGACACTTAACTGGAGGTAATAAGGCAGAAAAACATCATCAGAACCAAATTTCTATCTTTTACATAGTTCTGCTTTTCATAGCCTCAAAGAAAACAAAATACCTAGGAATTAACTGAACTGAGAATGTGAAGGACCTTTTTGATGAAAATTATAAACCCTGAAAAAGGAAATTAAACCATAACTGAGGAAATGGAAAAACCTATCATGCTACTGGATTAGAAGAATTAACATCGTAAAAATGGCAATCTTGCCAAGGGCTATCTACAAATTCAATGCAATACCCATCAATATCGCAAAGTCATTCTTTAAAGAAATAGACAAGGCAAACCAAAATTTCATATGAAATAATAAAAGATCCCGTAGAGCAAAAAGAATTCTTAGCAGAAAGAACAGCACAGGAGGAATTTCAATACCAAACTTTAGGCTCCATTACAGAGCTATATTGACCAAAACAGCTTGGTAATGGCACAAGAATAGACCTAAAGACCAATGGAATAGAACTGACCACCCAGCTATTAACCCACAGAACTAGGGCCACCTAATCTTTGACAAGGGAGCCAAAAAAAATAGAATGGAAGAAAGATCGCCTCTTCAACAAGTGCTGCTGGCAGAAGTGGTTAAGCAACTGCAGAAAACTAAAGTTGGAACCTTCTTTGTCACCCTGCACCTGGATTAACTCGAAATGGACCAAAGGCCTTGATGTAAAAGCAGGTACACTAAAAACTTTACAGGATAGAATAGGAGATACGCTAGGTCTCCTTGTCACAGGTCAAAACTTTCTTAATAAGGACCCAGAAACACAACAAATCAGAGAAAGCCTGAATAAGTCAGACTGCATTAAACTGTAGAGTTCTGTACGGCCAAGGACATACCTAGCAAATTAATTAGAAAGCATACAGAGTAGGAGAAGATCTTCACGAACCATACAATGGACAAAGGCCTCATATCTAAAATATATCAACAGCTCAAAAAAATTGAATCGCTCCAAAACTAATCTTCAAAGGAACAACCATCCCATTAAAAGATGGGCCAAAGACTTAAAATGACTCTTCTCGCAAGGAAAAATAAGAATGGCCTATAGACACATGAAGAAATGCTCAACATCTCTGGCCAGAAAAGAAATGCAAATCAAAATAACTCTAAGATTCCACCTCACTCCAGTTAGGATGGCCAGGATCAAGAAATCTAATAACAACAGAGGCTGGAGGGGATGTGGCCAGGAGGGATCACTACTACACTGTTGGTGGGAGTGCAAACACATTCAACCACTATGGAAAGCAGTATGGCAGTTCCTCAAAAGACTAAACATAGAGCTCCCCTATAACCCAGCAATTCCACTACTTGGCATTTACCCAATTGTCCAAAACAAGGACATACTAAATCCACTAGCACAATGATGTTCATTGCAGCACTATTTACCATAGCAAAGATATGGAACCAACCTAGATGTCCCTCAGTTGATGAGTGGATCAACAAGATGTGGTATTTGTACACAATGGAATTCTATGCTGCTGTCAGAAAGAATGACATTGTCCCATTAGTAAGGATATGGAAAGACTTAGAAAAATCATATTAAGTGAAGTAAGCCAGACTCAAAGGAACATAGACTCAATGGTTTCCCTCATTTGTCCTAATCATTGGAAATGTTGGGCTCTCCTAGCAGAGATTTACAATAGAACAAAGTGTAGATTCATAAGGCCATATAGAATGACGCTAAATAAAAGGACCTCCATGATATAGAAACAAAAGCCATATAATGAGTGATTGTTGTCCTTAATGTACTATGTTATCTCTCATCTCTTTTGCTGTCACTTGGTTATCTCATATTGTTACATTATTTCTCCTGGTTATCTGATATATTGTGTATATGGTTATTTGAAGTTGGATAGGGAAGGGAGGAAAACAAGATGAGGGGCTGGGGTCGAGGGAGGGAAATGGGGACCAAGATACAAGAAAGGGCATCAATATATGAGAAGTAATGCACCGTCTATCTGTCATATATAATGTAACCCTTCTATTAATTACAATAAAAATATATACAAAAATAGTTCTTCTCTTCTTATTCTTCCCATTCTTTAAATTATCATTCATATATTTCTTATTATCTTTAAGTAGTTGTATAATGAAGGTTCAATTATATAATGACATTTATGACTACAATGTATCTTGACTAATGTCACCCCTTTCAACATTCTCATCCAACCTCCAGTACTCACTCTTCTTAATTTTGCTGGATATACATTGAATTCTCTTATGAAACTCTATATGCATATATAAAGATCTTATTGTTATTGTTAAGGTGATTTACATTAGATTAGATGCATCAGGTAATGACGACATTTCTTTTTGAACAGGGTCACCCTTTCTTCCAGTTTTTCCCTCCCATGCCAATCCACAGGTTGTATAGTTCATTTCCATCAAAGTGTCTAGTGCACACTACTGAATTTGTTCACACTCTGTCCCACCCGTTCTCCTCTCACTTACCCATTGGAAAACATAAAATTACAAATAAGAAAAATGATACAGATTACAAAACCTGCAACATTTATTTGAGTTCATTTTGATAAATATACTTCTGTATGATAATATGCATATAGCTATTGAGCTTTCATGATCCTTTCCTAAGAATATCTTCTTTTTGTCTCTAGGTGTGAATGTTTAAATACCTATATAATTTATTAAATCCTGATGTATTTTTTGACTTTTACTATCCATTGTGTTTACTTGTAGATTTATAGACACATTCTACCACTACAGTGGGAAGCCATACAGCCTCTATTTCTTTGAGTCTGACTTACTTCACTTATAATTTTTTCCAGGTCTTTCCATTTCCTTATGAATGGTAAATATCATTCTTTCTAATGAAGGATCAGAACTTCATTGTGTGTATATCACATTTTCTTTATCTACATATACCACATTTTATTAATCTGTTTATCCACTGAAGGGCATCTGGGGTTGATTCCATGTCTTGGTTATGGTAAATAATGCTTCAACAATGTTGACTGTGCTTGTACCCGCAGTGTGACTTCATTTATGGTTTTTTGAGTAAAATGCCCAGGAGTTGAATTTCTGGGTGAGAATTCTCGACTGTATTCTCATATATTTCTGTTTCTCAAGGTACTGAAATGAATGCTTCCTCATTCAAATAAGTACAACTTTTTACAATATTGTGATTTTCTCTATTTCTGCACATATTCTGGGGATTGATTCAGATAAGTCTAACCTATTAACTTGATCTTCAAGAATTGATATCCTAATAGATAAATTGTTCTAAAGTGCAAGTGAATGATGTAGGCATTACCAAGAATTTAAACAGGTAGTATAAAACACTATAGGATTGTTTCCCACTTGTTAGTGGAGGAAGGCTTCATGAAGGATTGGCATTTCTTGAACAAGTATATAGGTATGTGGAGGAATGAAAAAAAGAATTATAATTCAGCAAGACTGAAAACATCAAGGCTCTGCATAACACAATATGTGGGATGAATTAAAAATAACTTACTTTGCCAGTCTCACAACTGCCATCCTAGCTATTCAGGAGGCTGAGATCTGAGGATTGTGTTTCAGAGACAACCCCTGAAGGGCATCCATGAGTCATTTATCTCCAGTTAACCACAAAAAGTCAGAAATAGAGCTGTAGACCAAGTAGTAGAGCTCTACTTTGAGCTATTTTCCTAAATTCAAACCTCTGTATCATATTAAAATAAAATAAAATAAAACCTTAATTTTACTGAAATAAGCTATACTTAGGGAATATATTGACACAGATTGTGGGGAAACTCTGAGCATCACAAAAAATTGTATGTGATTTTATGTATGATGAAAGAAACTGTATATTGGAGGTGGTGAATTAACATGATCTGATGAGTGTGCTAGTTTGATTAAAGGAAGGAGATGCTGTAAGAAGTTTGACATCATAGAAAGAAGGTTCAAGTACCATAAGTAAATATGTTGTTTTAACTTCCTTTTAAATTCAGTGAAATTCCTTCAAACAATATGATAATCTATATTGTTTTTTTCATACCCTGTAGCCCTTTCACTTTTACTTAAGCAAAATTCTGTACATTTTTATGTAAATTTAAAAGCATACTTGAAGTAATTCAGTTTATTCAGAACTCTGAGATGCTAACATCTTGATACAAGTGCCATTTGAAGTGAACACAATTTCTACTTCTTTCTGATTTTGTTTACATTGCAGGTGCTATTCACATATCTTGTTGCTTTATTTACCAAAGGTTGCTATTGTCACTGTACCCTAAACATGTAAATCATTTCATTTGTTGTTTGTACTGAATTTTCAGATTGGTTTTCCATTTTTCATCACCTTTTCTGTATCCTCTGGTATTTTCAGCAGACCAATATTGTTTTGGCAATGAATCATTTGTATAATTTGTTCTTATTCTTGGAACTAATGATATTCTTTACTCGATTGCAATTGTAACCTTCCTGACAACTAAAACTATCTCTCACCATTTGCATTTTAGTGACACAGTATTAAACTAGGCTAGGAATATTATAAGTTACATTCCTGCCCTAGTTACTCAACTATCAAACTTTCACAACAAATATTTTTCTATATTTTTCTCCATTATTCAAGTAAAATGAGTGCTACTGTAGCATCTGCTTAGCAAGTATAAAACCTTGAGTTCAACCTAAGTATTTTTAAAAAATTGAAAAAAACAGAATTTAAAGAAAAACTATATTATTTTTAATTAATGTGTATGTATTCACTGTGGTATTGTTTAGTAGATCAGAAAGTTCAAATGTTCAAATATATAATATAGCATAAATTCTACTCATTACAGTATAAACACCTATTCATTAATAAGCTGTGTGGCTAAGTAAAACAATGATAAAATAATGGATCTAATATTAAGAAACTATCAAAGGGCTAGTGGTCGAGTGCCTGCCTAACATGCCTGAAGATCCAGGGTTGATTCCTTAGTACCACATACATAGAAAAATCCAGAAGTGGGGCCTGGAATTTAGCCTAGTGGTAGAGTGCTTGCCTAGCATGCACGAGGACCCGGGTTCAATTCCTTGGTACCACATACACAGAAAAAAGCCAGAAGTGGTGCTGTGGCTCAAGTGGTAGAGCTCTAGCCTTGAGAACGTTCAAGGACAGTGCTCAGGCCCTTAGTTCATGGCCCAGGACTGGCAAAAAAAAAACAGAAGTGGTGCAATGGCTCAAGTGGTAGAGCTCTAACCTTGAGAAAAGCCCAGGGGCAGTGTTCAGGCCCTGAGTTCAAGCCCCAGGACAGGCAAAAAAAATAAAGAAAAAAGAAACTATCAAAAATCTTAGTACGTAAAGAAAATAATCAGATACTAACTAGTATATAATGTTGCTATTTCTTGCAGTGCTAAGAGAAGAATGTACAGGTATCGTAATAAATGTTTATAAGCCCAGCAATTAAGGAGAATTGAAGTAGGAGGATAATAAGTTTGAGGCCAGCCTGAGTTACATAGCAAGACTCAGTCTTAGAAAAAAATAGAAAACAAAAAATGAGGTGACCTACAAGGCAAAAAAACCCCCACATCTATATAGTATTGATACAGTATTGGCTTACCCTTGAATATGGAGACACTAGAAAGAAAACTTAGAAACTGATAAATGTTACTGTATTCAGGAGACAACAAAGTAGGGAATGTAGAGGAAGGACAGAGAGTGAGATTTCTAAGTGTGTAACATTTCACATATGTACTTCTGGAAGCTGGGAGATGGCTTATATGGTAGTATATTTGCCTAGCAAGGTCAAGCCTTTGAGTTAATAACTCCTGTGCTAACACAAAAGGGAAAATAAATACTTTTTATTACTTCTGCTTTTTTATTATAATATGAAAGTGTCAATACTATGAAATAATTAAACAGTTTATTTTTGCACCAATTTTTCTCATGTCCTTAGCAACAGTCTTCTCAGTAGGAACCAGAGAAGCTTAAAACAATTTGTTGAATGACATTTTAGTAAGGGATTTATAAATAAGACATTGCTTTTCCATCCAAAGTCAAATTCAAAATGTAAGAATCATCTATCATGGAGAAGATTGGCAGTTAGGATTAAGTATACTGTGATGACATTTTTAGTTTAATATTGCAGTAGAAAAACAAACCCCTAATTCTGGCTAAGCAGTCAACATTAATTCAAACAATGCCATGTTTTCATTTATTTTCCTTATGGCATTTCATTGTAGTACTGAAAAGAATAAATTAGACCAAATGCAAGACATTACTTACCTTGCGTCTCCTTTCCATTCACAACATTCTTGTCTCTACAAAGAAGGTGAAGGGTGCACAGCTTTCTCCTAATCCATTAAAGTTTCAGGTCATTCTTATTTTTCAGTGAATCAGTTTGATATAAGTTGAAACTTACATATCTTTTAATTCTAGTGAATATTCTATCATGTTAGCTCCATCATATATCTTAAATCTTTTTTATACTTGGAATAATGATGGTCATGTGCTTACCAATTCTGTGTCTGAAGTGTTTTATCAAACCTTTAAAAATGTGGGGAGTGATTGGTATGGTTCCTCACAATTCAATTATTTCTAAACAATTCCTCAGTATTACATTTTATGCCCTTTTTACATATATTTTTATTGTAATTAAAAGAAGGGTTACATGATATTTGCCAGCTAGAAGGTGCATTAATTCACATACATTGATACTCTTTCACATGTCTTGGTCCCCATTTCCCTCCTCCCCATCCCACCCCTCATCTTGTTTCCCCCATTCCCTATCCAGTTTCAAATAACCAAATACAAATATATCCGATATATCAGGTAACAAAGTGAGATACTGTAACAATATGAGATAACCAAGAGACAGCAAAAGAGATGAGAGATAACATAGTACCTTAAGGACAACAATCATTCATTATATGGCTTATGTTTATGCCCTTTTAAACTAACCTTGTTGATTTTACTGTAAAAAAAACTACTTTTCTTTTCTTTTTGGACAGTACTAGGGCTTGAACTATGTGCGTGGGAACTTTTCATTAACTTCTTTTGCTTAAGACTAATGCTCTAAGACATGAATCACATCACAACTTCCAACTTTTTGCGTAGTGTGTTGGCAATAAGTTTTCCAGGACTATCTCTGCCTGCACTGGGGATGAACTACAGTCCTGAGATCTGAACATCCTGAGTAGCTAGGATTATAGGCATAAGTCACCATTGCCTGGCTGAAAAAGCTTATGCAAGATTATGAGGAAATATCTACTGAGGGTTTTTTGGGGGGATCATGGGGCTTGGATTTTAGGCCTAGGTAGGCACTGTCCTTGAGCTGTTCTTCAGCTCAAGGCTGGCATTCTACCACTTGAGCCACATCACCAATTCCTCTCCTGAGCATTTATGAGTAGTAGTAGCATCCTCCCTAGTCTTTCTTAAAATTTAGTATGCAACATTAACTTGTCTTTGTTCTTTTAATTTATTGCGATAAATACAGTAGTTTCATTTTTTTCTTTTATTTCAGTTGGCTTTATTGGAATTATTTTGTAGTTCTTCCAAAATGGCATTATATGCCATAGAGTGGAGCTACAACAAAAATAATGAAACAATTAAGTTTTTAAATTTTTTTTCAAGGTGATGTACAAAGGGGTTACAATTACATACATAAGTTAGTGGTACATTACTTTTTTCATATATTTTTATTATAATTAATAGAAGGGTTACACTATATATGCCAGATAGATGGTGCATTACATCACACACATTGATACAATTTCTTGTGTCTTGGTCTCCATTTCCCTCCCTCGACCCCAGCCCCGCATCTTGTTTTCCTCCCTTCCCTATCCAACTTCAAATAACCAAATAACCATATACACAATATATCAGATAACCAGGAGAAATAATGTAACAATATGAGATAACCACGTGACAGCAAAGAGATGAGAGATAACATAGTACATTAAAGACAACAATCACTCATTATATGGCTTTTGTTTCTATATCATGGAGGTCCTTTCATTTAGCATCATTCTATATGGCTTTATGTATCTACACTTTGTTCTATTGTAAATCTCTGCTAGGAGAGCCCAACATTTCCAATGATTAGGACAAATGAGGGAAACCATTGAGCCTATGTTCCTTTGAGTCTGGCTTACTTCAAAGTCTTTCCATATCCTTACTAATGGGACAATGTCATTCTTTCTGACAGCAGCATAGAATTCCATTGTGTATAAATACCACATCTTCTTGATCCACTCATCAACTGAAGGGCATCTGGGTTGGTTCCTTATTTTTGCTATGGTAAATAGTGCTGCAATGAACATCATTGTGCTAGTGGATTTAGTATGTCCTTGTATTGCACTCCCACCAACAGTGTAGTAGTGATCCCTCCTGGCCACATCCCCTCCAGCATCTGTTGTTATTAGATTTCTTGATCCTAGCCATCCTAACTGGAGTGAGGTGGAATCTTAGAGTTGTTTTGATTTGCATTTCTTTTCTGGCCAGAGATGTTGAGCATTTCTTCATGTGTCTATAGGCCATTCTTATTTCTCCTTGAGAGAAGAGTCATTTTAAGTCTTTGGCCCATCTTTTAATGGGATGGTTGTTACATTGGAGATTAGTATTGGCGTGATTCAATTTTTTGAGCTGTTGATATATTTTAGATATGAGGCCTTTGTCTGTTGTATGGTTGCTGAAGATCTTCTCCCATTCTGTATGCTTCTTAATTAATTTACTAACTATGTCCTTTGCCATACAAAAGCTCTGCAGTTTACTGCAGTCTGACTTATTCAGGCTTTCTCTGATTTGTTGTGATTCTTGATCCTTATTAAGAAAATTTCGACCTGTGCCAAAGAGGCTTAGTCTATCTCCTATTCCCTCTTGTAAAGTTTTTAGTGTATTGGCTTTTACCTTTCGGGCTTTGATACATTTGGAGTGAATTCTAGTGCAGAGTGACAGAGAAGGATCCAACTTTAGTTTCAGCAGGTGCTTAACCAGTTCTGCCAGCACCACTTGTTGAAGAGGTTGTCCTTCTTCCATTCTATTTTTTTGTCTCCCTTGTCAAAGATTAGGTGGCCATAGGTCTGTGGTTTAATATTTGGGTCCTCAGTTCTATTCCATTGTTCTTCAGGCCTGTTCTTGTGCCATTAGCAAGCTGTTTTGATAATTATAGCTCTGTAATAGAGTCTAAAGTTTGGTATTAAAATTCCTCCTGGTGCTGGTGCTGGCCACTGCTGCATTTGTACCAGGTCTGTGTGGGATTCCTGCATCTGGATTCCACTGCTTGCTGGAGTTCCAGGATTCCTGGGCCCCAGCACCCTCCACCGAGGCTTTCACACCTGGGAGCCAGTGGCGAGGGGTGGGAGCGAGGTCCTTGCATTTCGTATTCTTTGAGAATGTTAGATATAAGCTTTATCTGGATTTATTTTTCCGGTTTGTGGACTTCTCCATTGCTTCTTGAATTTGTAGTTGTGGGTTTCTTAAGATAGTTGGTTCCTGGGATTCCCTGATTCTCTCTTTTTTGTGGGAGAGAGCTCGGCTGGTTCCCTATTGTCTTGGCGCCATATTCCCTCCTCCCATCCACATGCTGCTTCCAAGAGACATACCTCACTGCCAAAGACAGGAACGAATTCCAAGTAAAAGAATGGAAAAGAATTTTCCACTCAGACACACCAGGACAAAAGCAGGAGTCGCAATCTTAATCTCCAACAAAAGGAACTTTTCAGTAAAATCAGTACATAAAGATAAAGATGGCCACTACATATTAGTAAAGGGTACAATGCATACCCAGAATATTACAGTTTTAAACATTACTCCCCCAACACAGGAGCAACCAAATTCGTCAAGCAAACCCTTCTAGAATTATAGAACAAGATAGACACAAACACAATCATAGCGGGAGACTACAACACACCACTCTCACCAATGAGAGGTGAACTCATCAAAAGATAAGCAAAGACATCATTGACTTAAATGACCCCATAGCCCTGCATTTTTCTCAGCAGCATATGGAACACACTCCAAAGCAGATCATATAATAGTTCATACAGAAAACTTAGGCAGTGGGGCCGGGAGTTTGGCCTAGTGGTAGAGTGCTTGCCTAGCATGCACGAGAACCCAGGTTCAATTCCTCAGTACCACATACATAGAAAAAAGGCAGAAATGGTGCTGAGGCTCAAGTGGTAGAGTTCTAACCTTGAGAAAGTCCAAGGACAGTGCTAAGGACCTGAGCTCAAGCCCACGTCTGGCCAAAAAAAAAAAAAAAGAAAACCTAGGCAGCTACAAGAAGACTTATATAATCCCATGCAGTCTATCTGATCACAGAGGAGTCAGACTAGTTCTGAACAATGCAGTGAAAGTAAAAAAAACATTCAAACACTTGGAACCAGAACAGCACACTTCTGAATAATTCCTGGATTACAGATCAGATCAAAGAAGAAACTCAAAACTTTCTTGAATGTAATGACAATCGAGAGACATCACAAAGGAATTTATGGGACACAGCAAAGGCAGCTCTAAGGGGGAAATTTATCGCACCAGAATCCCATATTAAAAAGACAGAAAAAGAGCATGTAAATAACCTAATGAAGAAATTGAAGTACCCAGAGGAGCAACAAAAACATAATTCTAAAACAACTAGAAGGGCAGAAATAACAAAAATAAAATTAGAAATATCAGAGATTGAAGTAAGATCCACTATACACTAAATTAATAAATCAAAGAGTTGGTTCTTTGAAAGAGTAAACAAAACTGACAGACCCCTGGCAAGATCAATAAAAAAGAAGAGAGGGGAAACTCAAATAAACAAGATTAGAGATCCCATGGGAAAAATCACAACTGATAGCCAAGAAATTCAGTTCATAATGAATAAGTACTACCAGGGCCTATATTCAAAGAAACAAGAAAATCTAGTAAAAATGGATGACTTCTTGAGTAAATATAGGCTACCTACATTGAAGAATGATGAGGTAAACAAATTGAACAAACCAATTTCATACAATGAAATAGCGGAAGCAATCAGAGACATGCCAACCAAAAAGACCCCAGGTCCAGACGGTTTCACTGCGGAATTCTACAAGATGTTTAAAGATGAAGTAACACTAATACTCTTGAAACTCTTCCAAGAAATAGAAAGAGAAGGAGCAATACCAAACTCATATTTTTTGCCAATCCTGGGCTTTAGCTCAGGGCCTGATCACTGTCCTAAGACAGTGCTACCACTTGAGCCTCAGAACCACTTCCAGCTTTTTTCTATGCATGTGGTACCAAGGAATCGAACCCAGGTCTTCGTTCATACTAGGCAAGCACTCTACCACTAGGCCAAACTCCCGACCCCAAACTCATTTTATGAAGCTAATATTACACTCATCTCCAAACTGGGAAAGACCAACCAAAAAAAGAAAATTACAGACCTATCTCTCTAATGAACACAGACAAAAAACTCAATAAAATACTTGCCAACAGAATCAAGAAACAAATTTAAACAATTATACACTACTGTTGTAAGGGTGGATTAATATTTGCAAATCAATCAGTGTAATACATCATATCAATAGAGCTAAGGATAAAAATCGTATGATAATTTCTCTGGATGGGGAGAAGTGATTTGACAAAATACAACATCCATTCATATTGAAAGCACTAGAAAAAATAGAAATGAGGTACATTCCTTAAAATAATTAAAGCCATAAATGAAAAAGCTACAGCCAGTATTATACTAAATGGAGAAAGACTAGAACCATTTATCTTAAAACCAGGAACTAGACAGTGATACCCTCTCTCTCCATTTCTCTTCAATATAGTGCTGGAAACCTTAGCAAGAGGAATAAGGTAAGAGGACATCAAAGGGATGCACACAAAGAAAGAAGAAATTAAACTATCCCTATGTGCAGATGACATGATCCTCTACTTGAGTGACCCAACAAACTCCACTCCCAAACTCCTAGAATTAATAAACTACGTTAGCAAAGTAGCAGGATACAAAATTAACCTTCAGAAGTCAGTAGCCTTCTTGTATACCCACATACACAAACAGAAGGCCAAATCAAGAAAATGATATCATTCGCAATAGCCCCCAAAAGAATAAAATACTTAGGAATTAACCAAAAATGTATAAGAATTATTTACTGAAAACGATAAAAGCCTAACTAAAGAAATTAAAGAGTACACTAGGAAGTGGAAAGACATCCCATGCTCATGGCTGGGGAGAACCAACATAGCGAAAATGGCTGCACTTCCAAAATTGATATACAAATTCAATGCAATCCCCATCAAAATCCCAAAGACATTTTTTACTGAAATAGAAGATACAATCCAAAGATTCATATGGAACAAGAAAGGACCTAGAATAGCCAAAATAATTCTAGCCAAAAAGAGAAATGCTGGTGGTATTAAAATAAAAGACTTCAAACTCTAGTATAGAGCCATAATAACAAAAAAAACGCTTGGTATTGGCACAAAAACAGACCAGAAGATCAGTGGAACAGAATAGAAGACCCAGAACTAGAACCACATACTTGGAGGCAACTTGTATTTGATGAAGGATCCAAAGATATTCAGTGGAACAAACACAGCCTATTCAATTATTGATGCTGGCAAAAGTGGAGGCTGCATGCAGAAAGCTAAAAACTGTCCCTAGCCTTTTGCCATGCACAAACATTAACTCAAAATAGATAAAAGACCTCAATGTCAGACTGGAAACCTTGAAACTGCTACACAACAGATTTAGAGAGACACTGGAACTCATAGGCACAGGCAAAAGATTCCTGAACAGAATCCCAGGGTCTATAACAGATTGGAGAGAGTCGATAAATGTGACTAGCTAAAAGTAAAAATCTCTGCACAGACAGAAGCATAGCCACTAAAGTATAAAGAGAGCCATCCAACTGGGAAAAGATGTTTACCAATAATATATCAGACAAATGCTTACTATCCAATATCTACAGGGAACTCAACAAAGTAATCCCCCACAAACCCAACAAACCACTCACTAAATGGGCAAAGGAACTAAAGATAGTCTTATAAAAAGAAGAGGTTAAAATGGTAGAAAAGCATATGAGAAAATGTTCATCATACATGGTCATAAAGGAAATGCAAATAAAAACAATCATCCACACTGCTTTCCAGAGTGGCTGAACTAGTTTATAATCCCATCAGCAGTGTTAGTAGAGTTCCTTTTTCTCTACAACTGCCATTGACTGAGTTCAAAATCTTGGCCATTCTTGTTGAGGTAAGGTGGTATCTTAGGGTTGTTTTTATTTGCATTTCCTCTATGACCATAGATGATGAACATTTTCTCATATGTTTTTCTGCCATTTTAATCCCTTCTTCTGATAAGTCTCTCTTTAGTTCCCTTGCCCATTTAGTGAATGGTTTGTTGGGTTTGTGGGGGATTAGTTTCTTGAGTTCCCTGTAGATACTGGATATTAAGCATTTGTCAGAAGTATTATTGGTAAATATATTTCCCCAGTTTTGAGGTTTCTTAAAGAACTGAACATTGACCTTCCCTACGATCCCGACATACCACTCCTGGGCATCTATCCTGAACATCATAACCCAAGATATGAGCTATGTTCATCTCTGCACTATTCACAATAGCCAGGTGATGGAAACAATCCAGTTGCCCTACTGCAGATGAATAGATACAGAAAATGTGGTATATATACACAATGGAATTCCACATAGCCAACAGACAAGATAAAATAATGGCATTTGCAGGGAAGTGGATGAATCTAGAGCGAATCATGTAGAGTGAGACAAGTCAAGACCAAAGGAACAAAAGATGCATGTTATCCTTAACATGTACAAAGAGTACAAGAGTGATGACTGAATATTTGCATACCCAAGGCTATTGACATGGTATTGGAAATATAAACTCAACTATATTGACATAAAAATGTATGGCTTTGTAGATTAAACCCTCCGCCTAATTTTAATTATGTTCTAAAATTTAAATGCCAGTGTTGATTGTACGTAGGGATTCCCTTCCTGAATAGTTGTTTGTTAAACATGTCATTCGAAATATGATATAAAAATCAATGTTAATAAATCCCTTAAAAAATTCATATCACACAGTAAATAATATCTACAAATTTCAGGTTGCAAGTATTCCTGAGGCGTATAGACTGTGAATAAATCAGAACAAATGACCTAAAGCAGGAAGACTCTGATGTTAACTTTTACAGTGAGAGGGGAAATTTAGGAAATGATAGAGGACATTAGAAGCTAAAAATCTCCAAGAAGTACTTTCAGGAAATTTAGCAAGCCACATTACAATGGAAAATATCTTACAAGCTCCAAACCCCAAATAAATAAAGGTGGATTACATAATATCCCATGATACTGGTATTTCCTTAGTTGGAAAGACTTGGAAAATTCAGACCCCCCCAAAAAAACATAGGCCCTATGGTTCCCTTCATGTGTAAAAAATTAGTATACGTCTAGGATTCTCCTAACAGAGGATCATAATAGCTCAAAAACTGTGTACATATGCCCTACCCTTGAGCCAGGCCCAACTTCCTATTTTCTAGAGGTCAATTGGAGATCAGAATGTCAGGCCCATTTGTGCCTTTGCTGGCTTTGAACCTTGCTCCTCAGATCTCAGCCTCCTAAGTAGCTGGGATTACAGGCATGTGCCACTGTGCCCGGCTGCAATTGTTATTATTAATTTAATATTCGGAGCTATTTCATTTCTCTTCTTTTCCTCTTGAGGTTTATCTCGTTGTTACAGAATTTGACTTGGGTAAGGGAGGGAAAATGGGAGAAAAGCTTTGGTAGGATTAACAAGGTTCAAGAAATAATATGCATACTATCTTATGAATGTAATTATAACCTCACTGTTCATTACCCCAACAATAAAATACAACAAAAACTAAATAAAAATTTAAAAATGTAACAAATAATAAAAGCCTACCTTTTTCAAGGAATATTCCAGGAAAACAAATCATAATTGAAATGAGTAGAGGGAAGTGATGAAATTCAGTGACAGCTTAGGAAACTGGAAGTGCAAGAAACATATTGATTTCCTTACAGATAATTAGATAAAAACTAATAAAATCTAAAACCTAGAATTATTAGTGAAGCTCAAAATTTAAGAAATTGTTATATACCAGCAGGGATACAGTATATAATTATATATAAATATGTCTAAGTATATGAATGTGTATATATGTATAAATACATATGCACATCTATATTTATAAATATACACATGTATAATTCCGCATGTTTCCATTTCCTGTAATAAATTTCACTGTGCTTAGAAGACACTTTCTTTTCTTATCAATTGAAGATCTGTGGCAAATATCACTACACAGAGTATACTGTCTATATTACTTTACTAGCATTAATGTCATTTTAAGTTTCTGTATAATGGTTTTGTAATTATCTCAGTATTTAAGACTTTCTCACTGTTATTTAAGGTATTATATCTACTGATTTTCAGTTTACTTTTAATGTTACCATTGCAATTGTGTTAGGGTGACAAAAACCACAGACACATAAGACAATAAATTTACAACGTAGTGTTGGTATATTCTATTTACTTCACTGAATGGTCATTCATGTGTTGATCCTTTCTGTTTTGTGATATACAACAATGTTTTAATTGACCATTAATAATCATACAAAATCCTCTAAGTATTCACGTGAAATGGATAATCTTAAAGTCCTTACACCCTTATATGGTAATTTGGTAAAGAAGAAATTTCAAGTCTAAGACAGAATGAAAGCTAAGCTTCTTGTACTGATCAATGTAACAAGCTATGAATACAAAGAATGTTTCTTGAAGAATATTGAAAAGCCCTACTTCAGTAAATATTCAAACATTAGATTGTGAAACAGCATTATTGATGATAAGCAAAAAATTTTGACCTTCCTGTATACAATCAAACCAGCCACAAACATCTCCAACTATGCCCGCACCAGAGACAGCTCCTATCTTTTTCCAGTTCCATAAAGTTTGAGAAAATTGAGGAAGATCGAGAAGAAAAGTTTAAACTAGCTGAGATTGGCTCAAAGTTTAAGAAAAGAAGGAAGGCATACTTCAAAAGAAATGCAAGGTGAAGAAGCAACAGTTTATACAGAAACTGCCCCGTGTTATTAAAAGAGGTAGATGAGATAAAAAATTAAGATGATCATCTTACCAATAGATTTGCAATGCAGGCAATATAGCCTTTTATTTAAAAATGTTGCCTCTGGTGGCCGGTGCCTCACATCTGAAATCCTAGCTACTCTGGAGGCTGAAATCTGAAGACAGTGGTTCAAAGCCAGCCTGGGTACAAAATGTGACTCTTATCTCCAATTAACCACCAGACAACTGGAAGTGGCTCTGTGGCTCAAGCTAGAGTGATAGTCTTCAGCTGAAGAGCTCAAGTACAATATCCTATGACCGACAACAACAACATAAAAATGTTGCTATCACAGACTTTCAAAGCTAAGGAGCAGAATCCAGTGCCAGGCTATGAAAGCTTCAGAAGACAGGCCATTTCTCTTGTTTGGCCTAATGCAGTTGGTGGCCTAGGTTGAAACCAATACTAATTTAATACCCTGAAGATCTAAAGGCTCTGAAAAATAACACAACATCGACTTGGTTTATACCCTACAAATTCAATATCAGTGCCTCAAAGTTAATTCATTTATTTACAGCATTGTTTACTGAATTTTTTGTCAGTCATTTGGCTTAAACTCAGAACCAGGAGATTGTCCCTAAACCCTTTTGCTCAGAGATAGCACTGTATCACTTTGAGCCATGGCTTCATTTCCAGCTTTTTTCCCCTGCTATGTATGTGGTACTGAGGAATCGAACCCGGGTCTTAGTGCATGCTAGGCAAGTACTCTACCACTAGGTCAAACTTCCGGCCCTCATTTCCAGTTTTTGAGTAGTTAATTAGAGATAAGAGTCTCATGACAAGTATTCTGCCTGTGCTGGTTTCATACTGAATATTTTATCCCCACTCTTGGAACCTACAAATTAGGAAAAATATTACTTTCAGGGCCGGGAGTTTGGCCTAGTGGTAGAGTGTTTGCCTAGCATGCACGAAGACCTGGGTTCGATTCCTCAGTACCACATACATAGGAAAAAACTGGAAGTGGTGCTGTGGCTCTAATGGTAGAGCAGTAGCCTTGAAAATGCCCTGAGTTCAAGCCCCAGGACTGGCAATATATATATATATATATATATACATATATATACATATATATATATTACTTTCAATATATTACTGATCCTTGATAATGCGTGCATTTATCCAGGAGCGCTGATAGAGAATTGTGAGATTAATGTTGATTTTATGCCTGCTAATATAACATGCACTGTGTATACACAAATCAAAGAACAATAGGAATTTAGCACTTTGCATCTTGCTAGACAGACATTCCTACTACTTAAGACACATTTCCAGCCTGTTGCTTCAGTCTTTTGTCAGGTAGAATATTATATTGCTCTGACTGGGTTATCTGAATGTGTGATTCTTCTACTTATGTCTTTCATATAACTGGGACAATAGGTTGGTACACACTCCCATACTCATATTTTTGTTAAGTTTTACTAAATATTGCCTAAGTGAGCATTAAATCATAATATATCCCAGATCCCTTCCTCCTGATACCTGTGATAACTGCTGAGTCACCAACTATGCTTTGTAAATTAGCCAGGAAATTTGTTTCTTCATATGTAATCTTTTCTTTTTAAATTTGCAATGAACACTGGTGGGATGACAAAGAGGAGGTCTGAATATTATGGCAACCTAGGTGATGAAAAGTGCCTAATTTTTGAAAGAAGTGTGCAAGGCAGTAAGTCATATGTTACAGAGAAATCTTTCATGCAAGAAAAATTCAGTCAAAGCAGCAAATTTTATTGTTGTCCTATTTTATAACATTGACACTGCCACATGACCCTTTAGCAACCTCAACTCTCATCTGTCAGCAACCATAAACATCAAAAAGCAAGTCACTCCATCTACATAATTATTAGCTGGTTTTAGCAATAAGGCATTTTAAAATTATGGTAAATGCTCGGTTTTCTTTAAATATTATTCCATTTCACACTTGATAAACATCAGTATAATGCAAACATATATTTTATATGCATTGAAAAACAAAAGAGAGAAATGTGTGATGCATTTTATTGCCATATTCACTTCTTTGTGATTACTCAGATCAAAATCTACAAATATCTCTGAGTTATGGCTGTGGCCATCCAAGCAAGGGAATGAGGCAGAGACAGGACAATAGAAAAGAAATACAAAAATCTAATGAATAAGATTTTCCTGAGGTATGTAAACAAATTTGACAGTATTTATTGAAAGATAACACTATATATCTGCGGAAACTGACATAAACTGTCTGTCTTCAAAAACTATTTAAGAAAAGCATACAAAACAAAGATCAATTCTTTTATAAGGAGATGATGATCAAATTTGCATTAGTCATTTTGCTATAACAATTATTCCAGAAAACAATTTCATAGCAGGTAACTTACAAAAATATGTCATGGATTTTATGTATATTCCAACAGATCTTCAACCATAGAGGTCATAGGAGAAATCTTTAACAATAACTCAGAGATTTTACTCCCTGAAGTCTTCTAAGATATTAAGGAAAAGCACTTATATTATACACAGAAATTTTAGTATGAATTTATCCCATAACACGACCACTTCTACTTAAAAGCATAGCGAAGTAGACTAATTTTACTGAACACTTTTCCATGTCTTAATTGGAAATAAGCAAATGTTTCATCATCCTAATGATTAGAGAAATTGAGTAAACATGCATTAGTAGATGGTTTTGATATGTTTCGTAAGGGAGTAAACAGCTAGTAGCATCTCAAATCTGCCAAAAGTTAGATTTAGGTGTATGTGACAAAGGCATTTTTGAGGGTCTTTTTATTTTGTGCTAATACAGTGTATTGAAATCAGGGCCTGTGTACTCTTGGTTAGCCGTTTTGGTCAAGGTTGATGCTCTACTATTTGAGTCATATCTGTTGTTCTGCATTTTTCATATGTTTTTATTGTAATTAATAGAAGGGTTACATGATATTTGCCAGATAGATGGTGCATTGATTCCCATACATTGATACCCTTTCACATGTCTTGGTCCCCATTTCCCTCCCCCTCCCACTCCCACCCCTCAGCTTGTTTTCCCCCATTCCCTATCCAATTTCAGATAACCAAATACAAATGTATCCAATATATCAGGTAACAAAGTGAGATAGTGTAACAATATGAGATAACCAAGGGACAACAAAAGTGGTGAGAGGTAACATAGTACCTTAAGAACAACAATCATTCATTATATGGCTTATGTTTACATTATATTTTAAATGACAAGTTTAACAAACAATTGTTCAAGGAGGGAATTTCTAATTACAATCTCTGGGACTTAGTATTTAGAACTTAATCAAAATTAGGCTAAGGGTTTGTATGTCATAGAAACATATCAATTTATGTTCTGCATTTTTACTGTTTAATTGTTGATGAGAGTCTCAAGAATGTTCCTTTCCAGGCTTACTTAAAATCTCGACTCTCAGACTAAAACTTCCTGAAATTATAAGACTAAAGACTTGAACTATCAGTACCAAGAGGCAATGTTCTGAAATGTAATAATTTGAATTCCAACTTGTTTTCAATAGCAACTTTCATAGAGCAGGGGCTTTTAATGAAAGCTGGAAATATGTCTTGGTGGTAGTATACATAACTGTCCTGTGTATGGCCTTGGGTTTGTCCCTCAATGTCACCCTCAAAACTTTGGCAAGCTCAAATAGTTCCAGATTTTATATAACAGAACATATTTGACATAGAATAGGTTTACATTCCAATAAACCCATTACAAGTTGAAAATACTACAAGCCAAAATGAATTGAACACAAGTACTACTAGACCTCTATGGCAGAGAATATCTGACATCAGGGAGTCCCTCAAATGTGGAGTTTCACCAAAACGAAAAAAAAGTCATGATGAAAAGCAAGAAATCTTTCATCATTCAATGTTGCTTTTTCAGGAATAAAAGTAGGATCAAACATCCTCAGCCTTGATGGTTCCTGCTTGGAAAAACAATCTTAGTTTGGGATATCATTGGGTAATTACTCTCATTTAGGACTAGTCTCATTATGAGATGATCTGCTGTCAAGGCTGCACTTTTCCTGATCCTAAAGAGCCTACGCAAGAGAATGGCTTCCGTCCAGTGGTCTCAAACAGAATGTGTAAAACGAGATATTTAATATGTTGGTTATAATACCCTTGAAAATCTTGGGATACTCAGCCTTCTACAAGCTTCAACATGTTTTTATGTAAAGTTGAATGGGACTCAGCCAAAATTTTGGTGCTCATCGTATAGCATGAACGTGGGGCCTGGGACCTGACCCTGAGCTTTTGTGCTTGAGGCTAGTTCTCTACCACTTGAAATAGAGCTCCATTTGTGGCTTTTTGGTGGTTATTAGGTGATAAGAGTCTCATGACCTTTCCTGCCTGTGCTGGAGCTGAATCATGATGCACTGCTATGTGCCAGTCAAAGTATCCTTTAAATCCTTGTGAAAGAATTCTTTTAATATTGTATCTTAGTGACAGAGATACATTAATATATATGTCATTATCAAATTTATGACTGGGAGCTACAATCCACTGTCACTTCCCAGCATTGCTGGAGAGTAAATATCTTATATTACTACCTCAGGAAAAGTGCCAAATTGAAAACTCAAGGTATCATTTCTACAGAATGCATTTTCTCTTGTATTATTATAAAGTTAGAGTTAAATTGAACCTCCACATGTTAACTACAGAAATATGCAACTTTGCTGAAATTGAAGATAAATAATAGGTCATTGGCAAAAGAAGCTAGTTTATTGTAGATGTAAAGGGCAAAGAAATCAATTCTTCCCTGTTCTCGAAGTGAATTCAGTCTTGTCCAGAAAATGGATTAAGGTCATTGAAACCTATTCTGAATTTCATTTCTGTAAGACAAAATATTTGTGGTTTTTAAGCTAGTAAAATGTGTAAATTGCACAGAAATAGTTAAATTTTTTGAAACTGACAATTAAACCCATGGTCTTATATAAGCTGGACAAATATTTTACCACTGAGCCACAGCTTCAGCACTTAAAATGAGCTGTAGTAATTCTAGTATACATCGAAAAGATAAAACCATTTTTCATATTAAATCTGTACATGATTAGGCCCATAAACAGTATGCATAACATACAAAAAGAAATCAAATATTTGGATTAACAAAATAAGTAAGGTTATTAGAATATGATTCAGAAACAAAACAGAATTCTTGTTTTTTCTTTTGTCTTTTTAAAATATTTTTATTGTAATTAATAAAAGGGTTACATGATATTTTCCAGATAGAAGGTGCATTAATTCGCATACATTGATACCCTTTTACATGTCTTGGTCCCCATTACCTTCCCTGCCACCCCCCCCATCTTGGTTTTCCCCCCTTCAGTATCCATTTTCAAATAATCAAATACAAATTTATCCAATATATCAGATAACAAAGTGAGATACTGTAATAATATGATATAACCAAGGGACAGCAAAAGAGATGAGAGATAACATAGTACATTAAGGACAACCATCATTCATTACATGGCTTTTGTTTCAATATCCTAGAGGTCCTTTCAATTAGCTTCATATTATATGGCCTTATGTATCAAGGTTTGCTCTATTGCAAATATCTGCTAGTAGAGCCCAAGGTTTATACTGATTATGACAAATGAGGGAAACCATTTAGCCTAAGTTCCTTTGAGTCTGGCTTACTTCACTTAATATAATTTTTTCTAAGTCTTTCCATTTCCCAACAAATGGGGCGATATGTTTTTTCCTGACAGCAGCACAGAATTCCATTGTGTACAAATACCACATATTGTTGATCCACTCATCAACTGAGGGACATCTAGGTTGGTTCCATATCTTTGCTATGGTGAATAATGTTGCAATGAACATTGTTGTGCTAGTGGATTTAGTATGCCCTAGTTTCTGGATGGTTGGGTAAATGCCAAGTAGTGGAATTGCTGGGTCATAGGGGAGCTCTATGGTAAGCCTTTTGAGGCACTGCCATACTGCTTTCCATAGTGGTTGAACGAGTTTGCACTCCAACCAACAGTGTAGTAGTGATCCATCCTGGCCACATTCCCTCCAGCATCTGTCGTGATTAGTTTTCCTGATCCTGACCATTCTAACTGGAGTGAGGTGGAATCTTACTTAGCGTTGTTTTGATTTGCATTTCTTTTATGACCAGAGATGTTGAGCATTTCTTCATATTTCTGTAGGCCATTTTTGTTTCTTCTTAGAAGACTCTAGCAAGTGCAATAAGGCAAGAAGTAAGCATAAAGGGGATCCAAGTAGGGAAAGAGGAAGTAAAACTACCCCTTTTTGCAGATGACATGATTCTGTATTTAAAGAATCCTATAGACTCTACTTCCAAGCTCCTTGAGCTGATTCAAAACTTTGGAAGGGTAGCAGGGTATAAAATTAACCCTCAAAAATCAACTGCCTTCCTCTCGCCAACAGTGAGAGGAACGAGGCAACAATCAGGAAAGCAACTCCTTTCGCAATAACCTCAAAGAAAATAAAGTACCTAGGAATTAGCTTAACTAAGAATGTAAAGGACCTTTTTGATGAAAACTTTAAACCCTGAAAAAGGAAATTAAAGCAGCACTAAGGAAATGGAAAAACCTCCCATGTTCCTGGATTGGAAGAATCAACATTGTGAAAATGATAATCTTGCCAAGGGCTATCTACAAATTCAACACAATACCCATCTATTAAAATCCTTTTCTGAGTTCACAACAAATTCCTATTTGGAATCCTTCAGGACAAAATTAAGTACTTGATTTGTTTATTAAATTTCATTATATATAATATCTCCAAACGGAGAACCTTTCTACCAGGTTGACTTTTCCTTGAGCACCTGATTCATTTTTTCACTTACTTGTAGATTCAAACACAGTCTGGGAGAAATGGTATTTTTGAAATTTATATTAAGGTTTTAGATAGTAATATATATACTTTTAGTTTGCTTGTTATTTTCTTTTTTTTCTTTTTTTATTGTAATTAGTAAAAGGGTTACATGATATTTCCCAGATAGAAGGTGCATTAATTCACATACATTGATACCCTTTCACATGTCTTGGTACCCGTTTCCCTCCCCCCCCACACTCGCCACCCGTCTTGGTTTTCCCCCCTTCCCTATCAAATTTCAAATATGCAAATACAAATAAATTCAATATATCAGATAACAAAGTGAAATACTATACCAATATGAGATAACAAATAAGTTTATTATGTTTTATTACAACAGTAGTTCACAGTTTCTAATGAAAAACTGACCAGATAAATCAATGATAACTTGTTTTTACCTAGAGGCTAGTGAATTCAAACGTCTGTATTTGTACTTTTTAAATTATATTTTTGGAGCAGAACGACAATGTAAGCACAAATTACAAACGTAAAAGAGGTGTCTACTCAGTAAAATTTTCATGTCTTTGACATTCTGGGAATACAGCACTAAGTTTGCCTCTAATGAGAAAATTTTATAATAAAATAATGAACTATAAAATTATGTTTGCAATCAATGGGACTCTGACATTAATTATGCCATATCACTCTTTATTTTCCTGCTTTCTGTAAAGGAATCACTGCTGTTAAGAATAGACATATTTAATCTTTCACCTTTAGTCTTTCAATTATCTGTCTATTGTTTCATGTCAGTCTACAAAATTTTATACCTTTTTTTAAAGGTTTAACAAAAGTTTTCTTTGTAATATTATTCCTCATCTTGATCTTCTAACTTCAGGTCATTTTAAAGTTCCATTAGTGTGTCTCATGATGTTTTATATAGAGTATTAATCATAATCCCTTAAAAGGAATAATGTGAGAAGTTAGCAGTCTTTATTAGAAAGCCATTTATTTGTTTAATTTAAATTAAGATATAGAAAGTAGAACCTAGGGAAATATAACAATGCGTTTCTGAATCTATCCACTCCCTCATAACAAACATAAAAGCAAATAGTATACCAAATAGAGCTGTCTTTTCAGCAATATTAATAATAGAAAGAGAACTCTAAACTTCAAATCCCTTTAAGGAAAAAAATCATCAGCTTGCTGCTTGTCTAGCCATTACCTTTTCTGAATGCCAGTAGGCATATGAGAGAAGCAGCAGAGAAATTATAAATATTTATTTAAATACATATATACAGAACTCAGCATGTATAATAACCATTGCATTTTTAAAAAGTAAACTAAAATTAAAACAAAGACAGCTTGTATACAAGGCATGGCCTTTACAGCGCTGGGCTGTATCATTCTATGCTAAATTGAGTGATATAGTAAAATGATAAATTTTACTCTCCACTGAAAAATTTAGACCTATAGCTGAATATTATTCAGAAAAATTGTCATAGATTCATCAATAGATTGTTTTTTTCAGTAAGCTGTAGATAATGTTGTAGCTACTTTACAGCAATCTGTCATAGATTGAAAACACATTGCTGCAATTAATTCAATCTCCTGGAGTTGGAGCTGGAAATAAAAATTTCAGAACAGGATTTAATTTACTCAGAAGAGGTGGAAATGACCTTTAAAATTTAAAAACAAAATATTCCCTTCCTTATGATAGATGTATTCTGATGATACCATATGTAGTGAGTCAAATGTTCTCCGCATTTAGAGGCCAAATTTGAATGCCACAAGCCTTGGAATTAGAATGCACTGATTATAATGACAATGGAACATGAAGAATTAAAGCCTTAAGCCACTCACCATTCATAACTGACAAAGAAACATGCTTCTACTTGCCCAGGCATGCATTTGCCATTTAATTTGGTACTGCTGAGCTCTGCATGAATATACTTTTTTTTAACTTTCTAAACATCTTTAAGACTTTCTAAATTTTAATTTTATTTTCAGGGTGTACATAGGGGTTACAGTTGCATACACGAGTTAATGAAAACATTTCTTCATGAATATTGTTACTCGCTCCCACATTTTTCTCATGTTTTCAAAACACTCCCCCAATTCCCACCATCCCACCAAGTTGTCAAGTTCATTTCCAACATATTGCCTTGTGAGTAACTGTTGCACTGGTTTACACTTTGTCTCACCATTTTGCTATTCCCTTTTTCCTTCCCTAATTCAGATAAATGTACATATAATCCACCAGGTACCAAAATCACGTAGAGTGACTACAAGGGATAAACCATATGGGGAGAAAAGAAAAAAGGAAGAAAAAAAGAAATAACTTTACCCAATACCTTAAGAACAACAACCACCAAAAAAAGATTACCCTCTTATTCCTGTATCCTGGAGGTAATTTTGTTTAGCATCATCTTATATGGTCATAGCTATTTAAATATTGTGATCCTCTGCCAGGAAAATCCTAGATATTACAAATGAGAGAAATCATGGAGAATTTATTTGGTTCTGGCTCACTTCACTTAATATTTTTTTTTCAAGTTTTTCCATTCTCTCATCAGTGGAGCCATCCCATATATATATATATAATTTTTCTTGATCCACTCATTTACTGATGGGCGTCTGGGTTTTTTCCATATCTTAGCTATGGTAAATAATTCTGCAGTGAATATGTTTGTGGTTATAGCTTTAGCGTGGTCTTGTTTGTGGACATTTGGGTAAATTCCCAGAAGTGGAATTGCTGGATACTCGGGGAGATCTATGTGTCTTTTGAGGAATTTCCACACTGCTTTCCAGAGTGGTTGACAAAGTTTACACTCCCTCCTACAGTGCAGCAGTGTTCCCTTCTGGCCACATTTCTAGCAGAATCTATTGTTATTTATATTTCTTGATAATGGCCATTCTAACTCGGGTGATGTGGAATTTCGGTGTTGTTTTGATTTTCATTTCTTTTAAGACCAGAGATGTTGAACATTTCTTCATATGTCTCTTGGCCAGGTAAATTTTCTTTTCAGAGAAGTCTGAGAGTCTTTAGCACACTTTTCAATTGGTTGATTGCTTCTTTGGGAGTTTGTTTTGGGTGGTTTTAATATCTTGAGCTGTCGGTATATTTCAGATATTAGGCCCATGTCTTTTGTATGGCTAATGAAGTTTTTGTTTTCTTTCTTTTTTCCCTCCTTTCTTTCTTTCTTTCTTTCTTTCTTTCTTTCTTTCTTTCTTTCTTTCTTCCTTCCTTCCTTCCTTCCTTCCTTCCTTCTTTCATTCTCTCTTTCACATTTTCTTTTTCCTTCCAAAGGAATTGAACTGAAGACCCAGAAACAATCCCACAAACCTACAGTTACCTAATATTTGCTAAAGGAGCAAAAAACATGGAATGGAAGAAGGCCTCTTCAACAAATGATACTGGCAGAATTGGCAATACACATGCAGAAAATAGAACCTAAGTCCTTAGATGTCAACCTGAACCAGAATCAAATCCAAGTGGATCAAAGACTCAATGTAAGACCAAATCCTATGAAAATATTACAGGAAATTGTAGGAAAAACACTGGCACTCCTAGGTATAAGTTGAATCCCAACAAATCAAAGAAAGAATGGAAAAGGGGGATTGCGTCACACCAGAAGAGTTTCTCCACGACAAAGTACATAGCTAATGACATAAATAGAAAGCCTACAAAACGGGAAGAGATTTTTACTAGCTATCCATCAGACAAGGGCCTCTTATCTAAAGTATACTTAGAACTCCAACAACTAACTCCCCAAATACAAAAACCAAGGAAACAACCAACAGAATGACTCTAAACAGCAGTGTGCAGAGCTCAGCCTCCTGAGTAGCCATGATTACAGGCAGAAACCACTAACCACCCGGATATGCATTTGTTCTTAACTATATTCACAGCATTCTATCAACATTACACCATCAAACTGTCAAAGGGTTTACTATCTGAAAGACATTGACGAGTGCTAATTGTCCATGCCTTTAATACTAGGTTCTAAGGAGGGAGAGATCTGATTTCTACCCAGATTTTAGTTCAAAGTCACCCAAGGAAGGAAAGTCTGTGAGACTCTTTATCTCCAATAAACTACTCAAAAAGCCAGAGGTGGTGATGAGTCTCAAGTGGTAGATTACTAGCCTTGAGCAAAAGAAGCTCAGGGACAGCACCCAAGACCAGAACTCAAGGCTTAGGACCAGCAACTTCCAACTTCTTCACACCTTAGGGAGTCCCCCACCATTTACAAATGAATGTATTTGTCTATTGTGTTTTATATATTTCAGAGAAATGGATACAATACATGATGTTTATGATTAGTTTATTCTATTATGTATAACAATTTAAAATTTTATGTATTAGTATTATGCATGAGGACTTCATCCTTCAAGTTGTGGATTCTTATATTTTCCTGTTCAATTCTACCCTACATTAGGTTTTTAAAAAATGTGATTTTAAGTTTAAAATTTCCACTAGTCTATTTTAAATTTAATTATTGTTGAAATTTTGTTATTTAAATAATATAATGTACCAATTCTTCATGCTTATCCCCAAATCTTGGTCTCATTTTCTTGTTTAGTTAGTAATTTAAGAGCAGTAAATATGGTAGATGGACTTTGTTTTCTTCTTTGGGGATGGAACCCTGCTCTTGGAGCAAGCTGAATAATGGCAATCAGGAACCCTTAATTTTCTTTTCTTTTCTCATTTTTTTTTACTTAAATTGAACCTCTGTCATGTAATTAAGTACTATGATGAATGAGTTCTTGATTTCTCTTTTCTGGTTATTTGTAACTAAGTATCTGAAACATGTTTGTGCAAGGGAATGGCATTATGGATGTCATGCTTGTCTCCTGTTTCTGGAAATGTATTTCACCTTTTGAGTTAGAAAGGGGAAGGGTCGGGGTAGATTTCTTTTTCTTTTTTTAATTTTAGAAATTAAAAAATTTTCATGTAAATGCAATTTAAACTTTCTCTGAAATCAATATATTTCTCATAAAAAGACAAATACATCACAGTTAATTCTCTTTTATTCTTCTTAGACATAACTACAATAAATATGTACTGTGAGGATGACTGGCATAGAGTCATGATTTTCATTAAACGTATCTGAAACTATGCTATGTAATTACCAAAATTATTTAGCATAAGTAGCGCTAACACTTTTACAATTATCATTATCATTAATACACTAACCCTTGTGTGAAGTAGCTGAACTCTACTATTTTTCCTACAGTGCCACTTTCAGTTTTCTGGTGGTTAATTGGAGATAAGAGTCTCACAGTCTTTCATGCCAGGACTGGCAGTGATTCAGGATCTTCAGATCTCAGTCTCCTGAGTAGCTGGGATTACAGGTGTAGGTGCCCCGCTAATACATGATATTCTTGCTCATTGATTAAAATGTCTATTTTAAGCTGGGAGCAATGGCTCACACTTGTAATCCTAGCTACTCTAGATGCTGAGATCTGAAGATCAAGATTCAAAGCCAGCCAGGTCACATAAGGTTCTCAGACTCTTATCTCCAATTAACCTCTAGAAAACAGGAAGTGGGCCTTGGCTTGAGGGTATGGAGGTAGCCATGAGCTGAAGAGCTCAGGGAGAGTGCTTTGTCCAAATTCAAACCCCATGATCCACAAAAAAATAGCTATTTTATTGACACTTTTATCTATGAGAGCCAACATCTATTTCTATTGTAGGAGAATACAAATCATAGTGAGATTCGTAGACACATAGTCTTATTATTCATTTAAGATAACATATTGATGATTTATTTTAAAATAATGCACATGTTTCATCATATTAATATTGAAAAATCGGGGCTACTTTAATTGTAACTCCATGGGAACAATTCAATTACTTCATACTTAAAAAGTATTGAGTACTGCAGAGGGCATCGTATAGTTCATAAAGTGAACAATGAACATATTGTTTCTAGACATGTATAGCATAGCACATTACACAAGATCAGACAAGACTGAACACAATAGTTTGCTTAAGGTAGAAAGATGTGCATACCTGATATATCAGATATATTTGTATTTGGTTATCTGAAATTGGATAGGGAACGGGGGAAAACAAGATGAGGGGTGGGGGTGGGGGGGAGGGAAATGGGGACCAAGACATGTGAGAGGGTATCAATGTATAAGAATTAATGCACCATCTACCTGGCAAATATCATGTAACCCTTCTATTAATTACAATAAAAAATATATGGAAGAAAAAAATTGCTACATTTTTAAACGAATTTAACACTGAACACTAAAGTGAGGGAGGAATAGTTTGGGGAAGCTACCTTCCAGACTAGAATTTTGTAAGGAAGTACATTACTTTTGTGTATCATGGACCACTGAGAGTAACAGTAAAGAAGTTTAAGGAATATTGTAGAAGCCAGTTGCCAGTGGTGCATGCTTAGAATCCTCGCTACACAGGAGGCTAAGATCTAGGGATAGCGGTTCAATGCCAGCCCAGGCAGGAAAGTCTGTAAGGCACTTATCTCCAATTAACCAACAGAAAACTAGAAGTGGCGCTGTGGCTCAAGTGGTTGAGTGTTAGCCTTGAGCTGAAGAGCTTTGGGACAGCACCCAGGTCCAGAGTTAAAGCCCCACAACCAACAAAAACAAAAAGGAAATATTGTGGAGCTGAGTTCTGGTGGCTCATGCGTGTACTACTAGCTAATCAGAAGGCTGAAATCTGAGAACTGTGCTCCAAAGCCTGTCCCAGTAAAGACTGAGAGATGTTTATATTCAATTAAATACCAGAAAAGGCAAAAGTGGAGCTGTAGATCAAGTGGTAGAATGCCAACCTTGATCTTGAAAGCATAATGACAATGCCTAGGCCCAGAATTCAGGGCCCAGGACCAGCACAAAGCCACACCCATACAAGCACATACCCACAAACACAGATCCACATCCCTGCCACATACACAGATGAATTATTGTATTAAAAAGAGTAATTGAGACCTGGCACTGATTGTTCATGCTTCTGATCCTATTTACTCAGATGGGTGAGATCAGAGGATCATGGCTTAAAGCCAACCTGGGTCCATAAATCCCTTATCTTTAATTAACCACTGGAAAACCGGAAGTGGCACTAGCCTTCAGGGAAAAGCTCACGGACACTACCCAGGCCCGATTTCAAGCTACATTACCTACCACAAATGAACAAACAAACAATAATTGGGGATAAAGAGTTCAATGTAATTAGAAAACACACCATTTGAACAGACAGAGCAGAAAACTAATGTAGAAGATAAATTGCTAGAAATAATGCAAAATACAACATTTATTCCCTTCTGGTGGTTTTGTAATTGTTCCCCATAGAGTTTTTCTAGTTGCATCCATGCTCAGTTCCATACAGTCACTTTATTGTTATTTTTCTCTAAGGCTTTAAAATTACTGACATATCATTTTTACATATTATATACACTTGAGTGGTAAATGTATCTAAATATAATTCTGAAAATATATAGATATTTTTGTTTAAAGAACTGGAATTTGGGATTCTAGAGAATTTTGAAATTCTTTGGTATTCTGTGAATTTCATGACCTTGATCCTTTTGGGAGTTGGGGGAGCTGGATACTGTCCCTGAGCTCTTCAGCTCAAGGCTAGTTCTCTACCTCATTGAGCCACACCACCACTTCCAGTTGTTGTTATTGCTGTTGTTATTGGTGTGTGTGTGTGTGTGTGTGTGTGTGTGTGTGTGTGTGTGTGTGTATGAGTGGTTAATTGGAGATAAGAATCTCACAGAATTTCAGCTTCCTGATTAGCTAGGATTACAGGGCATGACCCACCAGCACCTGGCTAGAATTTGATCTTTTTCTGATGTCTACATCAATAGTTTCTAAGCATCATGGTGTTTGTACCAAAATAGTATTATGCAAACAATTCAGCAAACATAATGATTTTAATTAAATGTTTTAATCTTAATAAGTTTTGATATATTTTATGAAAGTTTTCAATGATCATATTTCATTCCTCTGTTAATTGGCTTTTGGTCATTGTGAGGCAATAAACATATAAAAATGTTTGTTTTAACTCACAGCTTTGGAATTTTCAATGCAGGTTGTTTGGCTCCATGCCCTATTAATAGATAGCATATCATGCAGCTGAAGGAATTGTTCACTTCATACCAGTCAGGAAGGAGAGGAAGATAAAGGAAAATGAGCTCAATAACCTTTTCATGGGCATAGCAAAATAACTCAACTTCTTTCCATATAGGCTCTCCTCCTAATGTTCTACCATTTCTCAATAGTGCCACACTTTATGACCATACCTACAATTTACGAGCATTTGGAAGAAAATCCAGATCCATGCTACAGTAGTTCAGAAACAATAATATGTCCTCTAGTCAGGCAGTTTAGTTTAGGGCTTACATTATCTATGAATTTTTACTAAAGAACATTCTTAGGAAGCAAAGAATAGATTTCAGTATAATGTGTTAATCACATGTCTCAGAGTTGTTCTTATCATAATCAATCTAATTGCATTCTGATTTTAAAACTATGAAAAACAATCAGAATGTTCTGAGAAGTAAAATTGAGACTTTTTAAGGTGTCACCAAGATCCTTTGGAAGAAATATTTTCCATTATATAGAAATTCTAGTTTAACTTGAAACTGAAATAATAGAAAACTCAGATGTCTGAAAGCAGGGTTCATATTTACTTAGGAACTTTGAACAGAAGAACTTAAACTAATAGTACAATTTAGATTAAATAGAATTTTATGAGTATTTGAACACTGAAATTCAAAACCAAAATACTTCAAGATTATTAATTTGATTCATCAGGTAAAAGTGAATGACATTTACTACCTAGGAAAACATACGAAGGAGTAGATGATAAATTCAATATTTATTTTGCCAGTCTTCAAGCTTAAACTCAGGGCCTGGGCACTGTGCTTGAACCATTTGCTCAAGGCTAGTGCTCTGCCACTGGAGCCACAGCTCCATTTCTGGCTTTTTCTATTTATGTGGTGCTGATGAATAGAACCTAGAGATTTGTGCATGCTAGGCAAGGACTCTACCTGTAGACCACACTCCAGGCCTCATATTAATTCCATTTTTAACATCTTAACTGGACGCGTCACTGAAAAATACTTAACAAAAATTGGGAAACAAAAGAAACTGGGCCTGGAAGTTAAGCAAAGACTAGGAAAGGAAGACTTTGGAGTCATCAAAAAGCTACATGGGATTATGATGTGAACACACTGTAAATTTGTTCATAGAGTAAAACAAAAACAAAAGACTTGGATCCATAGTTTGACAGCAATAACACAGGTGATGGTGTACATTGGTAGTATCAGAATCTGGGAGAAGAGGATCTGATGAAATTGTAATAAACCAGGTAACAGAAGAAGAAATATAGTGAGGCATGACGAGACAACTGGAAAGTATAGACATAGAAATGAATAGGGATGACTTTTCTGAAGGTGGAAGCAAGAAGACATAGTAAAACTGCAGGTGAAGGTCAGAGAAAGCTAAATGAAGTTAATGGCTCATGAAGTTTATTTTCTTTTAAAGTAGGGAATGAGATCGTCTGTTGAGTGTGGGTTGAAGAAGTCGGGGAGTATAATCAATGTTTGGAACATTAGCTATCAACACTTCATGTAGTATACTTATAATTTTATACAAATTTGTGAATAGCCTGAGATCAGGTTCAGTGAAGATGTGAGAATAATTTTGTCTTGAGCAAGATATAAAATTTTCAGAATGTTTAAGTCTATTTTCAAATATCTACAGTATTCAAACCACATGCATCAAAAGTCATCGCTCGGAAGGAAGATGGCGCCAAGACAATAGGGACGCTGCTTAGCTTTCTCTGACAAAAAGAGAGAAGCAGGGAGTCCCATGAGCCAACTTTCTAAAGAAATCCACGACAACAAACTCAAAAAGCAACGGATAAGGACTCAAACCGGAAAAGAAATCCAGATAAAGCTCACATCCAACTTTCTCAAACAATTCGGAACGCGAGGACCCCTCCCCCACCTCTCGCCCAAAGCAGCGGAAAGCCGCGCCAGACCAAGCCTTGAGCGGGCACCGGCTCCACGCGGGGAAAGCGGGGGCGGGCACGGACTCTAATCCACGAAAAGTGGTGGCAGTGGAGGGCACCAGGCTGGGAACCCAACGGCTGCAGAAACCAGCACAGAACCGGGCCAGCGAACGGCGGAAGCGGCGGAACCCAGAGGCAGAACCAGACAGCAAGCAGGGGAACCCAGACACAGAACACAGGCGGCAGCAGAGACTGGAGGGGAGTGAAAGACTCCCCACCACCGTGGAGCACCCGCAGAGGGACACAGAGGCGTGAGTAATACAGCACGTCCCCAAACACATCGGGAAAGCAGAGCGGGTGCCAAGCAATAGAACTTAACTCAGACCCCAACACCCCGCCCCGAGAAAGACTGGCAGAAGCAGGGGGGCAAGGAATTTAGAATCCTGTCCCTCCCCTCAACAGCCCCCTCCCTCAGGCCATTGACTGGAGATTGACAGGCGGGCTACCCATAAGACCCAGCACCCCATCAAGGGAGGCGGGGCTGTCCCAACTCCCACCCGCCCAACGGGCTCAACCCCCAGCCCTCTGACTGGAGACTGACAAGCAGGCGGACCCTAAGACTCAGCACCCCACCAGGGGAGGCGGAGCTGTCCCAGCTCCCACCCGCCCACCAGGCTCCTCACCCAGGCCACTGGATCTGGAGAGTGGAGGGCTTTGAGACCCTGCCTTACAAAAGTGGGTAGGGGGTGCGGGTAAATAGGAGCCAGCATCTGCCCCCCCTCAATTCTTGAGCGGGGCATCCTCCAGCTGGAAACCCTGAGCAAGACACCACCGAGGGCCGCCCCCACAGTCACAGACTCTGACAAAGCAGTGGAAACACACCAGGGATCTGAAGGGCCCACCAGCAGCCAAGCTCCCCTTCTGAGAACCAAAAAGGCGCGGCTCCGCCCTTGGAGCCCACGCCCCTAGCTGGGCCCCGCCCCTGGGAACAGAGGGGCCTCCTGCTGGTCCTGCTGAGAGGTCCTGAAACTCTCAATCCCCAGACCCTTGGCTTGGGGCCGCCCCTGGAAGCAGCACAGGAAAACGTCCCCCAACCATGCTCAGACAGAAGCCCACAGATCCATCCCATGGTCCACAGTGAGGCCACTGGTTGGGCTAAGAGCTAGTCGCGCAGCAACACATAAATTTTATTCTAATACTTTTCAAATACTCTACCTACTTACCCCCTGACCTCTCTCATTCTATTTTTCTATCTCTGGACCTCTGCTCCTCTTTCAACCCTTATACTGCATGGATCTACACTTGATGGCTGTTGAGCAACATTGTATATCTAGGTGTTTAATTATCCTCTAGGCTCAGAGGGACTTAAAGACAATAGAGATTGGATTAAGAGGCTTATTGTTTTGAATATAAATTGCTTATCAGTGAAAAATTAGACTAGTCGGTAACTGCACGAAAAGAAAGAGTGATAACACCAATCAAAACTCGTGAACATCTAGAGTCTGCCAGCTACAGAGGTCTAGGTTGGTTATATCTGAAAAACTATAATCGTGTTTAGTATTAATCTTGCTCCCATTTTCAAATGGGCAGAACAAGAAACTCAAGAAAAATGTCAAATCAAGAAACAACACCTCCCACCTCCCCCACCCAATGAAAACAGCCAATGGAACAGTCACTGGCAAGCCTAGAGGAGAGTCTTCCAAGTGCTGTACAAATGCAATTGATAAACATCATTAATGAAAAATGTGAAAATATAAAGAAAGAGATAAGGGAGGAAGCCATAGCTGAACAAGAGGAAACCATAAACAAGGTGATAAGTGAAAAAGAAGGAGCCATAAAGGAAGCCATAATAAAGGCTGTTCAAAGAAAGATGGATGAATTCATAGAATCCACAAATAAAAAGGTGACCGAACTCCAGCAAATGTTCAAAGAAAATAAAGCTACTGAGCTAACCACTCAAATGGAAATCAAGGAGCTAAAGAAATCCATACATGATCTAAAAGAAGAGATGCAAGGCATCAAAAATGAGCAATTAGTAGCAAGGGAGATGAAAAGTAAAGTAGATAGCTTTGATAGCAGGTTAGACAATGCAGAGGAGAGAATTTCCGAGGCTGAAGATAATTTAGTTATTATAGAGAAAGAACAGAAAATGAGTCAATCCAAATCTAGGAAAAATGAGAGAGCGCTTCAGGAGGTCCAAGATACAATTAGGAAGCCTAATTTAAGGCTAATTGGTATTGAGGAGGGTCTGGAGAAAGAGGTCAATGGTATTGGAAATATACTTCAGGGAATCATCTCAGAGAATTTCCCAAATATCCAGAAGGGCAGACCCATCCAGATACAAGAAGCTTATAGAACCCCAAACAGACCTGACCAGAAAAGAACATCTCACCGCCACATCGTAATCCGAACTGGATCAGTAGAAACCAAAAAAAGGATCCTAAAGGCAGCCAGGGAAAAGGGTTCAGTAACCTATAAAGGAAAACCAATCAGAATAACCCCAGATTACTCAGCAGAGACCATGCAAGCAAGAAGTGACTGGAAGCATATATGTCATGCCCTTAAGTCAAACAACTACCAACCAAGAATACTGTACCCAGCTAAGCTCTCATTCATAACTGAGGGAACAATAAAAACATTCCATTCCAGGGAAAAGCTGCAACAATATGTCGCAACAAAACCAACACTACAGAGAATTCTGCAAGATGTTCTATACATAGAAAACCAAAATAAAGGCAATATAGGGAAAGAAATGGCACCTAAACAGCATACCACCTAAGGACCACAAGAACTGTCAAGACACAGGCCCAAATAAAAGCTTTTAAAAATGGTAGGACCTAATAAATATCTCTCAATCCTAACTCTCAGTATCAATGGACTCAACTCTCCAATTAAACGGCATAGGCTGTCTAGTTGGATCAAAAAGCAAGAGCCATCGTTCTGCTGTCTTCAAGAGACACATCTTACCCAAAAACACAAGCATCTTTTGAAAGTGAGAGGTTGGAATAAACTATCAAGCTAACGGCCCCCATAAACAGGCTGGAGTTGCCATCCTCATATCAGATAAAATAGACTTCAAACCAAAATTAGTAAGAAAACACAAAGAAGGTTACTACATACTACTAAAGGGATCTTTCCTCCAGGAAGACATAACGATCCTAAATGTTTACACACCCAATCCCAGAGCTCCAAACTTCATCAAGCAAACTTTACTTACACTGAAACCATACATAGATTGAAATACAGTGATTGTCGGTGACTTTAACACACCACTCTCACCTATGGACAGATCAACAAGGCAAAAACTCAACAGAGAAACCTTAGAACTGAACAACTATATAGACCAACTAGATCTAACAGACATCTGCAGAATATTCCACCCAGCAACAACACAATATACGTTTTTCTCAGCAGCACATGGAACATTTTCCAAAATAGATCACATCTTAGGCCATAAAACAAACCTGGACAGATTCAGAAACACAGAAATTATTCCATGCACACTCTCAGACCACAAAGGCATCAAACTTGAACTGAACACACACCTCCACCAACGAAAACCCTGTAACTCATGGAGACTGAACAACACATTGTTGAACCACCAATGGGTCATTGAAGAGGTCAAAACAGAAATCCAACAGTTTATGAAATTTAACAGTAAGGAGCACACAAAATACCAACTCCTTTGGGACACAGCAAAGGCAGTACTCAGAGGAAAATTTATAGCGCTGAGTGCCTACAACAACAAGTTGGAAAAATTGCAAGCCAACAAGTTAATGTCCCACCTTAAGCTCCTGAAAAAAGAGCAACAAACCAACCCTAATCCCAGTAGAAGAAAGCAAATAATTAAAATCAAAGCAGAAGTAAATGATTTGAAATCCAAAAAAACTATACAAAGAATCAACAAAACAAGTAGTTGGTTCTTTGAAAGAATTAACAAAATTGACAAGCCCTTAGCAAATCTTACCAAAAAAAGAAGAGAGCATATCGAAATAAACAAAATCGCAGATGAAAATGGTAATATCACGACAGAAATTACCAAGATCCAGAATATCATGAGGGAATACTTCTCAAACCTTTATGCCAACAAATTTGAGAACCTAGATGAAATGGATGAATTCCTAGCCAATATTAACATACCCACACTGAACCAAGAAGAACTAAGCCAACTCAACAGGCCTATTTCAAGCTCTGAAATAGAAATGGCAATTAGAGAACTTCCACCTAATAAAAGCCCAGGGCCAGATGGATTCACAGCTGAATTCTATAAGGTCTTCAAAGCAGAGCTCACACCAATACTCCTCAAGCTCTTCAACGAAATTGAAAATGAAGGTTCCTTACCAAACTCATTCTATGAAGCCAGTATAAACCTCATCCCCAAACCAGACAGAGATTCATCAAAGAAAGAGAACTATAGACCTATATCTTTGATGAACATCGATGCAAAACTTCTCAACAAAATACTGGCCAACCATCTCCAACAACTCATCAAAAAAATTATACACTATGATCAAACTGGATTCATCACAGGGAGGCAAAGCTGGTTCAACATACGCAAATCAATTAATATAATTCAACACATCAACAGGAGCAAGGACAAAAATCACATGATTGTCTCAATAGACGCGGAAAAGGCATTTGACAAGATCCAACACCCCTTCATGTTAAAAGCTCTGGAGAAACTAGGAATCCATGGAACATTCCTTAATGTAATAAAGGCTGTGTATGAGAAACCTACTGCTAGTATTACACTTAATGGTGAAAATCTAAAGCCATTCCCTCTAAAATCAGGAACGAGACAAGGATGCCCACTCTCTCCACTACTCTTTAACATAGTACTAGAATTCCTAGCCAGTGCAATAAGGCAATAAGCAAGCATAAAGGGGATCCAAGTAGGGAAAGAGGAAATAAAACTATCCCTCTTTGCAGATGACATGATTCTGTATTTAAAGAATCCTATAAACTCTACTCCCAAGCTCCTTGAGCTGATCCAAAGCTTTGGAAGAGTAGCAGGCTATAAAATCAACCCTCAAAAATCAACTGCCTTCCTTTATGCCAACAGTGAGAGGAACGAGGCAATAATCAGGAAAGAAACTCCTTTCACAATACCCTCAAAGAAAATAAAGTACCTAGGAATTAGCTTAACTAAGAATGTAAAGGACCTTTTTGACGAAAACTTCAAAACCCTAAAAAAGGAAACTAAAGCAGAACTAAGGAAATGGAAAAACCTCCCATGCTCCTGGATTGGAAGAATCAACATTGTGAAAATGACAATCTTGCCAAGAGCTATCTACAAATTCAATGCAATACCCATCAACATACCAATGTCATTCTTTAAAGAAATAGAAGAGGCAATCCAAAATTTCATATGGAATAATAAAAGACCCCGTATAGCAAAAACACTTCTTAGGAGAAAGAACAGCGCTGGAGGAATTTCAATTCCAAACTTTAGACTCTATTACAGAGCTATAATCCTCAAAACAGCTTGGTACTGGCACAGGAACAGGCCTGAAGACCAATGGAATAGAACTGAGGACCCAGATATTAAACCACAGACCTATGGCCACCTAATCTTTGACAAGGGAGCAAAAAAAAATAGAATGGAAGAAAGACAGCCTCTGCAACAAGTTGTGCTGGCAGAACTGGTTAAGCACCTGCAGAAAACTAAAGTTGGATCCTTCTTTGTCACCTTGCACTAGAATTAACTCCAAATGGATCAAAGACCTGGAGGTAAAAGCTGACACACTGAAAACTCTACAGGAAGGAATAGGAGATACACTAGGCCTCCTTGGCACAGGTCGAAACTTTCTTAATAAGGACCAAGAATCACAACAAATCAGAGAAAGGCTGGATAAGTGGGACTGCATTAAACTGCAGAGCTTTTGTATGGCAAAGGACATAGCTAGTAAACTAATCAGGAAGCCTACAGAGTGGGAGAAGATCTTCACCAACCAAACAACGGACAAAGGCCTCATATCTAAAATATATCAACAACTCAAAAAATTGAATCACTCCAAAACTAACCTCCAAAGTAACAACCATTCCATTAAAAAATGGGCCAAAGACTTAAAGAGAGTCTTCTCTGAAGAAGAAACAAAAATGGCCTATAGACACCTGAAGAAATGCTCAACATCTCTGGTCATAAAAGAAATGCAAATCAAAACAACTCTAAGATTCCACCTCACTCCAGCTAGAATGGCCAGGATCAGGAAAACGAATGACAACAGATGCTGGAGGGGATGTGGCCAGGAGGTATCACTACTACACTGTTGGTGGAAGTGCAAACTCGTCCAGCCACTATGGAAAGCAGTGTGGCAGTGCCTCAAAAGGCTAAACATAGAACTCCCCTATGACCCAGCAATTCCACTACTTGGCATTTACCCAACCATCCAGAAACAAGGACATACTAAACCCACTAGCACAACAATGTTCATTGCAGCACTATTCACCATAGCAAAGATATGGAACCAACCTAGATGTCCCTCAGTTGATGAGTGGATCAACAAATTGTGGTATTTGTACACAATGGAATTCTATGCTGCTGTCAGAAAGAATGACATTGCCCCATTTGTTAGGAAATGGAAAGACTCAGAAAAAATCATATTAAGTGAAGTAAGCCAAACTCAAAGGAACTTAGGCTCAATGGTTTCCCTCATTCGTCATAATCAGTAGAAACCTTGGGCTCTACTAGCAGAGATTTGCAATAGAGCAAAATCTTGATACATAAGGACATATAATGTGAAGCTAATTGAAAGGACCTCCAGGATAGTGAAACAAAAGCCATATAATGAATGATTGTTGTCCTTAATGTACTATGTTGTCTCTCATCTCCTTTGCTGTCCCTTGTTATCTCATATTGGTATAGTATCTCACTTTGTTATCTAATATATTGAATTTATTTGTATTTGGATATTTGAAATTTGATAGGGAAGGGGGGAAAACCAAGACGGGTGGGGGGGGTGTGAGGGGAGGGAAATTGGTACCAAGACATGTGAAAGGGTATCAATGTATGTGAATGAACGCACCTTCTATCTGGCAAATATCATGTAACCCTTTTACTAATTACAATAAAAAAGAAAAAAAAACTGAAAGAAAAAAAAAGTCATCACTCCTGGACTTTTATTTATCTAAGGTTTCCTCACAATTGAACAAATCAGATGGAAGAGAAGAAGAAATAAATAAATTTCAACTGAATGAAAAGTAATAAAGCATAGAATTAATTAATTTCGCATAAAACATATGAAACTATGTTAGTGACATAAAGGTTCTATACAATAATAGAATCCATTTTGTCTTTTTTCATATATTTATGCTATAATTACTAGAAGGGTTACATTATTTTCAACATGAAGAGGATGAATTACTTCCCCTACATTGATACCCCTTCTCATGTCTTGGTCTCCATTTCCTAACACCCCCCCATCCGGTTTTTCCCCCTTCCCTATCCAATTTCAAGTAACCAAATATGCATATATAAAATATATCAGATAACAAGGTGAAATACTGTAAAAATATGAGTTAGCCAAGGGACAGCAAAAGCGATGAGAGATTACATAATACATTAAGGACAACAATCACTCATTATATGGCTTTTGTTTCCATATCCTGGAGGTCCTTTTATTTAGTGTCATACTATATGGCCTTAGGTAACTAGTTTTTCTTCTACTGTAAATCTCTGCTAGGAGAGCCCAAGGATTCTACTGATTATCACAAATGAGGGAAGCTATTGAGCCTACGTTTGCTAGACTCTGGCTTACTTCACTTAATATGATTTTTTTCTAAGTCTTTCCATTTCCTAACAAATGGGGTGATGTTTTTTCTGACAGCATCAAAGAATTCCATTGTGTATAAATATCACATCTTGTTGATCCACTCATCAACTGAGGGGCATCTGGGTTGGTTCCATATCTATGCTAAGGTAAGTAGTGCTGCAATGAACATATTTGAGCTAGTGGATTTAGTGTGCCCTTGTTTCTGGATGATTGGTTAAATGCCAAGTAGTGGAATTGCTGAGTCATAGGGGAGTTCTATGTTTAGTCTTTTGAGGAACTGCCATATTACTTTCCATAGTGATTGAATGAGTTTGCACTCCCACCAACAGTGTAGTAGCGTTCCCTCCTGGGAATTAAATGAATTGGAGTCCAAAAAAACTATAGAAAAAAATTAACAAAATTGACAGACCCTTAGCAAATCTTACCAATAAAAGAAGGGAGCACACCCAAGTTAACAAAATCACAGATGAGAATGGTAATATCATGACAGAAATTACCAAGATCCAGAGCAACATGAGGGAATATTTTTCAAAACTTTATGACAAAAAATTTGAGAATCTAGAAAGGATGGAGGAATTTTTAGCCAATATTTACATACACATATTGAACCAAGAAGACCTAATCCAACTCAACAGACCTATTTCAAGCACTGAAACAGAAATGGCAATGAGCTCTCCCATCTAAGAAAAACCTAGGGCCAGATGGATTCACAGATGAATTTTATAAGGTGTTTAAAGCAGACCTCACACCAATACTCCTCAAGTTCTTCAAGGAAATTGAAAAGGAAGCCTCTTTGCTAAACTCATTCTACAAAGCCACAATAACCCTTATCCCCAAACCGAAGATTCATCAAAGAAAGAGAACTATAGATCCATTTCTTTGATGAATATTGATGCAAAACTTCTCAATAAAAAACTCCCCACCACCTCCAGCAATTCATCACAAAACGTATATACTATTATCAAACAGGATTCAAAACAGGGATGAAAAGCTGGTTCAATACTACAGGTCAATTAATATAATTCATCACATCAACATGAACAAGGATAAGAATCACATGATTGTCTCAATAGATGCAGAAAAGGCATTTGACAAGATCCAACACACCTTTGTGCTAAAAGCCCTGGAAAAACTAGGAATCCAGGGAACATTCCTCAGTATAGTAAAGACTGTATGACAAACCCACAGCTAGCACTATACTCAATGATGAAAAGATAAAGACATTTCTTCTAAAATCAGGAATGAGACAAGGATTCCCACTCCCTCTATTCCTAATTAACATAGTATTAGAATTCCAAGACAGAGCAATAAGGCAAGAAGCAAGCATGAAGGGAATCCAAATAGGGAAATAGGAAGTGAAACTTTCCCTCTTTGCAGATGACATGATTCTGTATTTAAAGAACCCCACAGGCTACACTCCCAAGTTGCTTGAGCTGATTCGAAACTTTGGCAAGGTAGCAGGGTATAAAATTAACCCTTAAAAATCAACCACCTTCATTTATTCCAACAATGAGAGGAACAAGGCAGCAATCAGGAGAGCAACTTTTTTTCTAACAGTCTCAAAGAAAATAAAGTAACTAGCAATTAACTTAACTAAGAATAGCCTTTACAATGAAAACTTTAAAACCATGTAAAAGGAAATTAAAGCAACTGAGGAAATGGGAAAACTTCGCATGCTCCGGTATTGGAAGAATTAGCATACTGAAAATGGCAATCTTGCCAAGGGCTATCTACAAATTCAGTGCAATACCCATCAATATCCCAAATGTCACCCTTTAAGGAAATAGTAGAAGCTATCTAAAATTTGATATGGAATAATAAGAGATCCCACATAGCATAAACAATTAGTAGCAGAAAGAACAGCGCAGGAGCAATTTCAATACCAAACTTTAGACTGTATTACAGAGCTATAGTGACCAAAACAGCTTTGTATTGGCACAAGATCAGACATGAGGACCAATGGAATAGAACTCAGCACCCAGATATTAACCCAAAGACCCGTAGCCAACGAGTCTCTGATAACTTAGCCAAAAAAATAGAATGGAGGAAAGACAGCCTCTTCAACATGTGGTGTTGGTAGAACTGGTTAAACACCTGCAGAAAACTAAAGTTGTATCCTTCTTTTTCACCCTGCACCAGGATTAACTACAAATGGATAAAAGCCCTGGGGGTGAAAGCAGATACACTGAAAACTTTACAAGAAGGAATAGGAGATACATTAGGTCTTCTTGGCACAGGTTGAAACTTTCTTAATAATGACCCAGACACACAACAAATCACAGAAGGTCTGGATTAGTGGGATTGAATTAAAGTTCAGAGCTTCTGTATGGCAAAGGATATAGCAAGCAAACTAACTAGAAAAGCTACATAGTGGGAGATCTTCACTGACCATACAATAGACAAAGGCTTCCTATCTAAAATATATCAACAGCTAAAAAAATGAATCACTCCAATACTAATCTCCAAAGAAACAAACATCCCATTAAAAGGTGGGCCAAAGACTTAAAGAGAGTCTTCTCTGAGGAAGAAATAAGAATGGCCTATAGACACATGAAGAAATTCTCGACATCTCTGGCCTTAAAAGAAATGCAAATCAAAACAATTCTAAGATTCCACCTTACTCCAGTTTGAATGGCCAGGATCTAGAAAACTAATAACAACAGATGCTGGATGGGACGTGGCCAGGAGAGATCACTACAACACTGTTGGTGGGAGTGCAAACTCATTCAACCACTATGGAAAGCAATATGGTGGTTCCTCAAAAGACGGAACATAGAGCTCCCCTATGACCCAGCAATTCCACTACCTGCCATTTACCCAATTGTCCAGAAACAAGGACATATTAAATCCACTAGCACAACGATGCTCATTTCAGCACTATCTACTATAGCAAAGATATGGAACCAATCCAGATGCCCCTCAGTTGCTGAGTGGATCAACAAGATATGGTGTTTATACACAGTGGAATTCTATGCTGCTGTCAGAAAGACCATCACCCCATTTTTAAGGAAATGGAAAGACTTAGAAAAAAATCATATTAAGTAAAGTAATGCAGACTCAAAGGAACATAGGCTCAGTGGTTTTCCTTATTTTTCATAATCAGTAGAAATTTTAGTGTCTTCTAGTAGAGATTTACAACAGAGAACAGCCTACATACATAAGGCCATATAGCATGACTCTAAATGAAGGAACTTCCAGATTATAGAAACAAAAGACATATAATTAGTTATTGTTTTCCTTAATGTACTATGTTATCTCTCATCTCTTTTGCTGTCACTTGGTTATTTTGCATATTTACAGTATTTTACCTTGTTACCTGATATACTGTATACATATTCATTCGGTTATTTTAAATAGGATAGGGAAGAGGGGAAAACAATATGAGGGGTGGGGATGTGGGGAAGGTAGTGGGGACCAAAACATGAGAAAGATATCATTGTTTGTGAAGTCATGCACCTTCTATCTGGTAAATATACTGTAACCCTTCTATTAATTACAATAAAAATATATGAAAAAAACAAGATACTGCTTAAGTTATCAAGCAAATACTAAAAATCTCATTTTATGTGGCTCTAATAATATGATCCTTCTTTTGAAATAAATAACCTATTTTTTAATGTCATCCCTTTCTGTCTCTATACTACCAGACACACTTGGAAATTCAAAAACATTTTTCTTTATCTCCTCCATCAACATTTTTTATATCAAAATGGCAGTATGAAACAAACTGGAATGCAAATTTTGTTTTTATTTTTTTTCTTTTTCTAATATTTTTATTGCAATTAATAGAGGGGTTACAGTTATGTTTGCCAGATAGAAGGAGCACTGCTTCATACACATTGATACCCCTTCTCATGTTTTGTCCCCACTTCCCTCCCTCCACCCCCTACCCTCATCTTGTTTACCCCCTTCCCTTTCCAATTTCAAATAAATGTATATACAATATACCAGATAACAAGGTAAGATACTCTAACAATATGAGAATAACCAAGGGACAACAAAAGAGATGAGGAATAACATAGTACATTAAGAATAACTTTCACTCATTATAAAGCTTTTGGTTCCATATCCTGGAGGTCCTTTCATTTAGCCTCATCCTATGTGGCCTTATGTATCTAGGTTTTGAGCTTTGTAAAAGTTCAGATGACTGTAGCTCTGTGCCCTTATTTCTTCCACTTCTTTTTTTCATATATTTTTATTGTAATTAATAAAAGGGTTACATGATATTTGCCAGATAGAAGGTGCATTAATTCACATACATTGATACCCTTTCACATGTCTTGGTCCCCGTTACCCTCCCCCTCACCCCCACCCCTCATCTTGTTTCCCTATCCAATTTCAAATAATCAAATACAAATATATCCAATATATCAGATAACAAAGTGAGATACTGTAACAATATGAGATAACCAAGGGACAGCAAAAGAGATGAGAGATAACATATTACATTAAGGACAACAAGCACTCGTTATATGGCTTTTGTTTCTATGTCCTAGAGGTCCTTTCATTTAGTGTCATACTACATGGTCTTATGTATCTAGGTTTTGCTCTATTGCAAATCTCTTGATAGGAGAGCCCAAGGTTTCTACTAATTATGACAAATGAGGGAAACCACTGAGCCTAAGTTCCTTTGAGTCTGGCTTACTTCACATAATATGATTTTTTCTAAGTCTTTCCATGTGCTAACAAATGGGGCAATGTCATTCTTTGTGACAGCTGCATAGAATTCCATTGTGTACAAATACCCCATCTTGTTGATCCACTCATCAACTGAGGGACATCTGGGTTGGTTCCATATTTTTGCTATGGTAAATAGTGCTGCAATGAACATCATTGTGCTAGTGGATTTAGTATGTCCTTGTTTCGGGACAATTGGGTAAATGGCAGGTAGTAAAATTGCTGGGTCATAGGGGAGCTCTATGTTTAGTCTTTTGAGGAACTGCCATACTGCTTTTCTTTTTTTTTAATCAAAAATGGCAGTATGAAACAAACTGGAATGCAAATTTTGTTTTTATTTTTTATTAAATGCAAAAATTCCTTTTCTGTCAAAACTGACAAATTATTATTCTTGTTGTGACCTTGAAATTGTTCATCTATAAAGTTTAAAAAATATCCAAATGAATGGACATGTCTCAAAATTAATTGTTTGCTAGAATCTTATATTCATAAAATGCTAAATATAAGAAAGCATGCTTGCTCTTTCCTCTTACTATTTAGGTATTCTCATGAGATTACTTTAAAAACACCTAGAGTTCATCATCTGAAAAAAAGTACCTATATGGTATTTTTTGAGAATTTTGAATTAGAGAGTTTAAGTGGATAAAATTAATGTGCATTGTGTTTAATGCATTCTTTTATGTTAATGACAAATTATGCATGAGTTCTACAGTGAGCCTATGCTTCAGGTATACTCTCTTTCAGCTAGTGGGCTTAACTCATATGAAGAGCTTTGGATCAGATGATTCTGTGTAGGTTCTTTTTCTTTTTGACTTTTGAAGATCAAAAAAAAATGCATCGCTGGATGGTTTAAGCATGGATATCTCATAGCATCTTGATCCCCGTTATGTGAAGCCCACTCCAGTGTTTAAATCTCACCCTTAATTTTCCTTTTATCTTTAACTTGTGATTAACTATAGAGTTTCTGTCGCCTTGTGTGAATGAAACTTCATAAAAGTGTGTGCTCCCACCTAGCCTTTTAAGCACCTAAACTTAGGGTTTTATAATGTTCTTGAAATGGATATTTTTATTGAAATCTGACAACCAATTGATCCGGATAACTCAACATTTCAAAATACTAAAAGCTCACTCTTTATTGTCTCTTAACCCATCTCCTCTGAAACTTAAAGAGAAAATTCAAAATATCAAATGCTTTAAATTCCATGTGAAACATGATCTCTCAGTTTTAAGAAATTTATTAGTTGGCTTGGAGTTTGGCCTTGTAGTATAGTGCTTGCCTAGCATGCATGAAGACCCAGGTTCAATTCCTCGGTACCAGATACACAGAAAAAATTTGGAAGTGGTGATGAGGCTCACGTGGTAGATCTACTCTCTAGCCTTGTGAAAGATAAAAGACAATGCTCAGGCCCTGAGCTCAAGCCAGGAATGGCACCAAATACAAAAGAAATGTTAGTTAAAGACTAGGGTCATTGTTCAAGTGAGCCAGGATCATCACCTGAAGACCAAATGTGTATATGAAAAGGGACATCACATAAATAATAATTATAGTTAGTAAGTTGATGTGAACATATGTGAAATAATAAAGTTAAGAAATATAGTTACATACATGCTTGAGAGTCATATTTTTTTGTCAGTCATGGACCTGACTGGGCCTGGTGCTGTCTCTGACCTCTTCAGCTCAAGGCAACCACCCTACCCCTTGGGCCACAGTGCCACTTCAGGTTTAGTGGTGGTTAATTAGAGATAAGAGTTTCAAGGACTTTAGTGCTGGGTATGGCTTTGAACTGTGTTTCTCAGATCTCAGCCTCTTCAGTAGCTAGCATTACAGGTGTGAACCACCAGCTCCCTATTTGAGAGTCACATTTTAGAATACTTCGTCATTGATTTTTTTGTTCTTTTCCAAATACCAGAGCCCTCAACTACAGTGCATACTCAAAATACATTGATAGAACAACAAATATCACCTTTCTCTGATAATTTCAAAATCAGGATAAACTATGGAGAGCAAGATTAATCAGAGAAGAAGGGGTTGTTCAAATTCATAGGTGTAACTGGATTGTATATTTGCAAAATAAGATATACATTATGAGGTATGCAAATATATATTGGTAACCTATAAGTTAATACACTGTAGCTGGATGTAACGTTATCATGAATACAAATTGTAATTATTGCTGCAAAGAAAAAATTTTATTACACCTTAGTGAATGCTATGGGATTGTTCTTAAACTTAATACATTTAAAATACATTTATTTTAAAATTAACCAGAAATTTTGACAGATTTTTTATTATTCTGCCTTAGAAGTATGAAATAAGGTAAATGATTCCATCCTGTTTATTCCCACAATAATATTCATATCCTAATCATTGTTATAGGTTGTTAAATTGCACCACATAAGAGAGTCAAGGGTGCAGTTACTCTCTGGTTAATTCTTGAGACAGAATTAAAATCAATAATCAGTTGATTCTAAGAAAGAAGATAGTTCATAATGGCCTGTGAATATTTATACCCTGGCAGGTTTTAGACTTTAATATTCACATTTCAGTCTCCTGCACACCCAGGATTACAGGTGTAATCAAGAGCCTAGTTCTGGTAATCTATTCTTTTTTTTTTTTTTTGGTGGGTCATTGGGCTTGAACTCCACCTGAGAACTTTCCCTGAGCTCTTCAGCTCAAGGCAAACATCCTACCCCTGAGCCTAGCACAATTTCACCTTTTTTAGAGGTTAATTGGAGATGAGAGTCTCAGGTCCTTTTGTGCCCGTGCTGGTTTTGAACCTTGATCCTCAGATCTCAGCCTCGGGAGAAGGCAGGATTACAGGCGTGAGCCACCGCACCTGGCTATATATTCTTAATTAACATAATGTTATTGTGTACAACATGATGTTTTGATGATAAGAATACACTTTTTGAAATGAGTATATCAAACTGTTAAGACATACATTTTATTAAACATCTATCTTTTAATGTGTATAATGAGCATCTGTATAATTCAATTTTTGTCCATTTTTTTAAAAATTATTTTATTTTTGGGGTAATGTACAGAGGGTTTACAATACTGGGTACATTACTTCTTGAACATTGTTACAACTTCCCATTTTTTCTTCTACTTTCCATCCAAAATACCCCCCTCCCACTCATCTTGGCTTTCCTATAATAGTTCAAAAGTTATGTACATATGTCCATATCAAGTAAGGCTTAGGGAAATGAACTTCAGGATATGGAAACAAGATTTTTTATCTTTGTGGTTGTTGTTCTTAATGAAGTACGTGAAGCTATTTCTTTTCTCTTCTTTTCCCCTTAGTTTTTATCTCATGTTGTTACTGTATCTGACTTTGGTAAATGGTATATTGTATATGCATCCATTTTCAACTATACATTTAATCACATTAATTATGTTCACCATAATGTAAAATAAATCTTTTTATCTTATTCCTACTTTCCTTATTGAAATGTTATTCTTTGACTGATATGTCACTTTTTCCCTTACTCATTAAGCCTCTGGTAAGCACCATTTTTTTTTTGCCAGTCCTGGGCTTGAGCTCAGGGCCTGAGCACTGTCCTTGGACTTTCCCAAGGTTAGAGCTCTACCACGTGAGCCTCAGCACCACTTCCAGCTTTTTTCTATGTATGCGGTACCTAGGAATTGAACGCGTGTCTTCGTACATGCTAGGCAAGCACTCTATCACTAGGCCAAACTCCAGGCCTCAAATGGTAACCACCATTTTAATTTGTTTCTGTGAATTCAGTTTTTTTACACTGTGGATAAAAGATCTAGTAGTATGCATCTTCCTGTGCACAAAGAAGCCACAATTTGCTATTTCTTTCAAGATTATATAACAGGAATATAATAATACAGATATCTGGTAGCAATTATAGAGTTAAGGGATATTAGAAACATCAGAGAGGGTGATTTATTTTTATTATAGGTACCACTCTCTTAATTTAATTACTACAATACATTGTTGCTTTAATTAAAAATTCACAGATGTATTTTGAAAGAAAGAAAAACTAACATAAGATAATTAAATCTGCATGGTAATGTTTATCTTGAGTGTCTAGTTTGAGAAGTGTGTTAAAGGCAAACTGAGTTTTTGTAATTACTTAGCATTAATCTTATTAACTCATTCTTTGGGAAGTGAAATTACTGCAGTCATTAAGTTCTGCATGAGAACATGTCCATTAAAAAAGAAAAGAAAAGAAAAGAAAACTGGCTTCAAGACTACATCTTATTAAGATGCTTTGGTGTCAAAAATGTAGCCACTTAACTACCTCTATGGAATTTTGAAAAGTCATCCTCTTCAAGATTTTGTGGATATATATGAAGATGGGCTAATAATAAATAACACACATGGTTTTGCAGGTAGAAAAAGGGACCTTTCATGTTAAATACTTAGCACAGGTTTTGCCATGGACTTTATATTAAACCATTAGGAGTTACAAAAGACTACTACTAATATTAATGCCAATTATATTAGTGCATGGAACATTAACAGTCATCATTTATATAAGAACAATAACACTAAATTGTAAATACTACTGAATTTAGGTTAGAAATCCATCTACACTTATAAGCTGTGGTTAATGAAAGGCTTTGCATGTACAGATAGTTGTACAAGATTATAACCGATAATGAAAACTGAAATATGAGCCTTCAGCCTTTTTGTTCACCTTCATGAATAATTCATTGACTAAGCTATATTTCACTTGGAAGGAGGATTTTGCACTCTTGCATTTAAAATACCCTGCTATTAGGGATTCTGATAAATGGGATATCTGTTTATGCAACCTTAATGTCTAAGACACAAAAAACTTCAAAATCAAGGCATTGTTTCCACTGTTAACTGGCACAAATAAACACAGAAGTACAGTGTTCACTATGGTTAATTTGTTGAAGGAATTTAAGAGATTTCCATAATTTGCTGAATTATTGTAGCACCCACAAGAAAGTCCTGGGACATAGTTAAACTGTGGGTACTAAGGTACTTTCATGACAGTTCATTTCTGCTAGCAGGTCATGGGTGAAGAATACAAAATGTTGGGTCTTTCTCTCCTCCCTTTCTTTTCTTTCTTCTCTCTTTCTCTCTTTCTTTTAGTCCTTCCTCCCTTCCTCCTTCCCTCCCTCCCTCCCTTTCTACCTCCCTCTCCCTCCCTTTTTCTCTCCTCCTCCATCTCTATCTCTCTCTGTCTCTCTCTGTCTCTCTGTCTCTGTCTCTGTCTCTGTCTCATTCTTTAGTAGTATTGGGTTTGAAATCACGGCCTCAGAGCCTATGTGCATCTGAGTCACAATCTGCCAACTGTAAGACTTCCTGTCCTCAATGGGATCACAGGTGCATTCCTTTGTATCCAAATTTCCGCTACGGAGATAGTTTTGCAGAGAATTTTGCTTGGGTTAGCCTGGAACTTCAGTTCTCCAACCTTAGCATGCCACTGTGTTCAGCTATAAGTTGAGGAGTCTGTCAATTTTTCTGAAGTGACTGCTTTCAAACCACGATTTTTTTTCAGTTATCTTCATATCCCAAATAGATACGATTGTAGACTTAAGCCATCAGTGCCCAGATAACAGCATATTATTTCCACTAAACTCTTGACTAACTCAATTCAATGAAATAAGCACAGTGCATTCATAATAAATAATGAAAAAAAGGAGTCACAAAATATTTCATGTTTCTTTAATGTTCATACATGTCTTTCTGAATTGACTTTTTATTTATGTGTCCTTTCCATCCACTCAATAATTAAAACAATCATTTATTTCAAGAAGTGGAATCAGCATAATTGTTCCCTGAACTGATGAATGGATACAGAAAAAACATGGCGCATACATACTATGGAATAACTTTTTAAAGAGAATTTATTTCACATGGAGGAAATGATTTAGAGTGTGTTATGATGAAGTAAACTAAGTTATAAAAATGAAATAGTACAGAGTTTTGCTCCTTTGTGGAATCTAAACCCTGAAGATAGACATGAACATACATATATACACACAGATTTACGTAGAACATGATTGTAACTATAGTACTGTTTGAGAAGACAAAGGGGAGGATGACAGAATATGGAGGCTATTATGAAAATATACCTGTTAGGAAAATGGCCCAAGGAATTTCACTGAAATCCATTGAACAATGTGTAGGGGGATTCAGAAAGACAAATCAACATTAAGTCTCATTAAAATTGAATAATGCATGTTCAAAATGTCTTGGTGAAACCTTATTGTATTTTTTAGAACAAAATGAATGTAAGAAAGTTGAATAGGCTCTATTGAGGGACAAATCTCTGTGGGAGATGGGAGATGAAAGGGAATGTATATAAGTGTCAAAAAAGTGGAAGTACTTTATATGCATTTTATGAAAATAGAAAAATAGAAGCTAGGTGCTAAGTTAGCACCTGTCTGAAATCTGGACGATCGTAGTTCAAGGTTGTCTTTGAAGAAGTCTGAGAAACTCCAACTCTAAGGCAACCAAGAAAAAGCAGTTAGAGGTGTGGCTTAAGTGACAGAGTACAAGTTGACCAAATATGAGTATCTGATTTCAAATCTTAGCACTACAAAAAAAAATGGTATAAGACAATGAAATCTGTTGAAACAGTTTTAAGAAGAGGGCAGATAGGATAATAGATATTTATTGGTGACTTTGATTAGAGTACTTTAAATAAGCGTATAGAAAAGCCAAAATGAAACACCCCTTGTACAGCTAATTCATGATAATAAAAATCTTAGTTAATAAAGCAAGTAGGTCAATTATGCAAAAAATGAGATCAGTTGTTGCAATTATATCCAACTTATTTAAGAATACAAAAAATAGAAGGTTGTTTTATGATAAAAAATAGATTTCAGGCCAGGCACCAGTGGCTTACAAGTATAATCCTAGCTAACTAGAAGACTAAAATCTGGGGATCACAGTTCAAAGCCAATACAGGTAGAAATGTACCCATGAGACGCTGAGCTACAATTAACCACTAAAAACTTGAAATGGCACTATGGCTAAAAGTGTTAGAGTGATAGCCTTGAGAAAAAGAGCTCAACAACAGTGCCTAGACCCGGAGTTCAAGCTCTGCAACCAATAAAAAGAAAATTCAGAGAACAGTGCATTTCTGTAACTCACTTGGGATCAATATATTTTAACATGATAAGGAACTATTTATAAAACAAAAAAGCACCATAATGTGTGTGACTAAACACATATAAAGTCTACATGTCTCCATATAAACAGAAATTCTAATAAAATGTAAATGGCTAATAAAAACATAAATGGAGAAGCCAGATCCTGGTGGCTCACATATGTAATAGTAGCTACTCAGGATATTGGCAACTGGAGAATGTGACTCAAACCATGCCAGAGAGAAATGTCCTTGAGGGTGCATCACCAATTAACCAAAAAATACGTGGCTCGAATGATAGATTTTAAGATGTGAGGAAGTTAAGCTTAGACGAACTGAGGCCATTCCTGAATTAATATCCCAGTATCAGTTAAAAGGAAATATATATATATATGTATATATATATATATATATTCACACATCTGCTTAACTAATGCTGTGAATTGGCCATGGCTGGTTATGGATCAATTGTAAGCACTAAGCACCTGGTATTGACAAGTTAATTTTTCTGCTTGTTCTACTTGTATGCCCAGAAGTTTCATAGGCAAACTGGGTAAATCAATAACCATAATGGTAGTGATAACATTGAAAAATCTGCTGTTACTTTTTTAATGTTCAAGAAAGTAAAATTCCATAGAAATGATATGCTTTAAATTGTAGCTATTACTTAGTAATATATATCTTTTCAGCACAACTTTGTGAGAAAACTATTACATGAGGATAACCTCTTGTTAAAACTCATGAAAACACTTTGTTTTATAATGATTATTCATGCCTTTCTGAAAAAATAAAACTGTGACCAGTCAATTAGCATGGTGCTGGTACTGCTTTTTTTCTTGGTAAAACATGCAGTCTACTAGTGCTACACTGAGAATTATCAATTACATTTTTTTCAAAATCTTTTTGAAGCTAGGCATGCTGGTGCATGACTTGGAGCCTGGTGCATGACTTGGGAGGCTAAGAAAGGAGGCTCTCTTCTGCCCAGAAGTTTTAGGCCATCCTGACCAAAATAGTGAAACTCTATGTCATAAAAGGAATCTTCTTTTTGAAGGTGGCATCAATATTTCAATTTACTGGGATCAAAAAGAGAATGATACGTAGTCATGGGCGAAGAAAGTTCTGTTCATCATGATTAAAACGCTGGTGCACTTTTATTATTATTTCATAAAATCAATGAATTATTGTTTATATAGCAGCTAACTATATAAAAGGAAATGAATTGGAAAACAACTCAATAGTAATATGCATGAGTGCATGGGATAGGGATTGATGGAAGGTAGATTAGAGACTTGTGGCATATATGATTTATGAGATAACATAATTTTTAAGAAGAACATGAGTTTATTAAAGACATAAACCAGTTCACAACATGCTCATTTTAGCACATAATTTCAATTATATTATGAAACTATTGAAACCTCATCTACAGGTCTTAAGAAACGATTCCATGGTAGCCTCTTAGGAAGGCTCACACAAAATACAAAGATATAGTCTCATGAAATTACCTTCCAAGCAGAATCTCGATTTGAGCTTCCCCTGAGGTTATGCACAAATTTGTAATAAAGCAATAACAGTAGTTACCAAAATTATGTGTACTGAGAAGGAAGTAGACAAAAATGGTGGATGAATTCCAGAGAAAGCTTTAGAAGAGAGGTACTGTATAAAAGAATTGACAGTAGACTTGATATTGGAGCAGCTTACTTTACTCTCTTCGAGACTGAGGGTTTATGCTATACTAAACACATAGTTGTTACCATTAAGCATCATGGGAAGCATTCTATAAAGACAAAATATTATTAGAAGATGAAGTTGTGTGCTGAAGTCCTAATATTCAGAATGTGTCTTCATTTGAGAACAGGGTCTTTAAAGAGAAAATTAATTAAAGAGAACTTAATCCATGATGACTTGGATATTTATAAGAAGAACACTTGAAACAAAATCATGAAGATAGAGAAGACTTTATGAAGACACAAACATAAAACAGTCGCAAGTTAGTAAGCGAGATCATACAAGAAATCAAGGAGAGAAATTTATTTGGGGCTTATAAACTAAAAAACGTTGACAAAATAAGTTTCTGGTACTTAAGAAACTTCAAGCAGTTCCAGGATATATTTTTTGTCATGATTTCCTTAGTAAGCCAATTCAAAGTTTCAAGGTGTGTGCCAGCTGCTGAATAAATATCTACTTACTTCCTATTGACCAGAATGATGTGGCATCAATAGAATCAATGAGCAAGAAATAATAAAGTTAGAGCATGCAAGCAATATCCCAGTTTTTTCCACATTTTACAATATTTTTACGATGTTCTTCTTATATTCTTTTCCCTCAACATAAGAAACTGCAGAGACTATTGAAAACAATATATTCTAAAACCTAGACGTGTGCTCTTAAAAGCCATCAGTAAAACTTGTTTCTCTGATAATTCATCTTTAAAAGAAAAGCAATATGTGAGAATGTGTTAAACTGACAGATATTTAACTATAATCGTTACTAGCTCCATTTCTTATATTTTTTTTTGCCAGTCCTGGGCTTGAGCTCAGGCCCTGAGCACTGTCCTTGGACTTTCTCAAGGCTACAGCTCTACCACTTGAGTCTCATCACCACTTCCGGCTTTTTTCTATGTATGTGGTACCGAGGAATCGAACCCGGGTCTTCATGCATGCTAGACAAGCACTTTAACCACTAGGCCAAACTCCTGGCCTCCATTTCTTGTATTTTACAGAAACTTCTCCTGATTATTTATACAAATGAATGTAACAAGTTTCACACCCACTCAAAGCTAGCTCTCATCCTCGTATACTGAACACCTCTTATTTGTGTTATCTTTAAACTATTTCAGAACATTCATATCAAGTTATAAATAAAATATAATAATGTAGACATTTAACCTGTTATATAATCTGTGCAATACTAGTGAACAGAAATTCTCAGAGAAAAGATAGTTATCTCTTCAATAATAATTCAAAATTAATACTTATTGTAGGCCATTGAGAATATTGCAAATTTTATTATTTTTCAGGTTATTTTCCTTTTTAAAAATTTTCACAGGAATAACTTAAAACATTATTTTCAAACAATCATTTTACATTTTCCTTTTTAAAGAGGGACTCCAAATGTAGGGACAAGGGTGCACAAATTCAGCCATGGTACTCACCAGACATCCCTGAAAATGAACTATATAACTTGTGGAGGAGATGGGAATAAAAAACTGGGAGAGAGTGAGGGAAAGGATGACATCACCCCAAAATACGTGAACTCATTACCTGATTTATGAAACCATAAACCCGCTGTATATGACCTTAATCATAACAATTAAAAATAAAATTTAAAAATAAATAGGAATCCATGGAACATTCCTCGGTATAATAAAGGCTGTGTATCACAAACCCACAGCTAGTATTATACTTAATGGCAAAAAGCTAAAGCCATTCCCTTTAAAATCAGGAATGAGACAAGGATGCCCACTCTCTCCACTCCTCTTTAACATAGCATTAGAATTCCTAGCCAGAGCAATAAGGCAAGAAGCAAGCATAGAGGGGATCCAGATAGGGAAAGAGGAATGAAACTTTCCCTCTTTGCAGATGACATATTTCTGTATTTAAAGAACCCTATAGACTCCACTCCCAAGCTCCTTGAGCTGATTCAAAACTTTGGAAAGGTAGCAGGGCATTAAATTAACCCACAAAAATCAACTGCTGTCCTCTATGCCAACAGTGAGAGGAACGAAGCAAAAATCAGGAAAGGAACTCCTTTCGCAATAGCTGCAATAGCCTCAAAGAAAAGAAAGTACCTAGGAATTAGCTTAACTAAGAATGTAAAGGACCTTTTTGATGAAAACTTTAAAACCCTGAAAAAGAAAATTAAAGCAAAACTTAGGAAATGGAAAAACCTCCCATGCTCCTGGATTGGAAGAATCACCATCGTGAAAATGGCAATCTTTCCAAGGGCTATCTACAAATTCAATGAAATACACATGAATTTTCCAACGTCATTCTTTAAAGAAATAGAAGGGGCAATCCAAAATTTCATATGAAATCATAAAAGACCCCGTACAGCAAAAACACTTCTTAGCAGAAAGAACAGTGCATGAGGAATTTCAGTACCAAACTTTAAACTGAATTACAGAGCTATACTAATCAAAACAGCTTGGTACTGGCACAAGAACAGGCCTGAAATCCAATGGAATAGAACTGAGGACCCAGATAATAAACCTCAGATCTATGGCCGCCTAATCTTGGACAAGGGAGCCAAAAAACATAGAGTGGAAGAAAGACAGCCTCTTCAACGAGTGCTGCTGGCAGAACTGGTTAAGCACCTGCAGAAAAATAAAGTTGGATCCTTCTTTGTCACCCTGCACTAAAATTAACTCCAAATGTATCAACGACCTCAAGGTAAAAGCTGACACAGTGAAAACTTTACAAGAAGGAATAGTAGATACACTAGGCCTCCTTGGCACAGGTCAAAATTTTCTTAATGAGGACCAAGAATCACAAAAATCAGAGAAAGGCTTGATAAGTGGGACTGCATTAAACTGCAGAGCTTTTGTATGGCAAAGGACATAGCTAGTAAATTAATTAGGAAGCCTACAGAATGGGAGAAGATCTTCACTAACCATACAACGGATAAAGGCCTCATTTCTAAAATATATCAACATCTCAAAAAAAATTAAATCACTCCAAAACTAATCTCCAAAGTAACAACCATCCCATTAAAAGATGGGCCAAAGACTTAAAGAGATTCTTCGCTGAAAAATATATAATAATGGCCTATAGACATATGAAGAAATGCTGGACATCTCTGGTCATAAAAGAAAGACAAATCAAAACAACTCTAAGATTCCACCTCACTCCAGTTAGAATGGCTAGGATCAAGAAAACTAGTAACAACGGATGCTGGAGGGGATGTGGACAGGAGGGATCACTACTACACTGTTGGTGGGAGTGCAAACTCATTCAGCCACTATGGAAAGCATTATGGCAGTGCCTCAAAAGGCTAAACATAGAGCTCCCCTATGACCCAGCAATTCCACTACTTGGCATTTACCCAACCATCCAGAAACAAGGGCATACTAAATCCAGTAGCACAATGATGTTCATTGCAGCACTATTTACCATAGCAAAGATATGGAACCAACCCAAATGTCCCTCAGTTGATGAGTGGATCAACAAAATATGGTATTTATACACAATGGAATTCTATTCTGCTGTCATAAAGAATGACATCGCCCCATTTGTAAGGAAATGGAAAAACTTTAAAAAATCATATTAAGTGAAGAAAGCCAGACTCAAAGGAACATAGGCCCAATAGTCTCCCTCATTTGTCATAATCATTAGAAACCTATGGCTGTGCTAGCAGAGATTTGCAATAGAACAAAATCTGGAGATATTAGGTCAAATAGTATAACACTAAATGTAAGGACCTCCAGGAGAAGGAAACAAAAGCCATATAATGAGTGACTGTTGTTCTTAATGTGATATGTTATCTCTCAGCTCTTTTGCCATCACTTGGTTATGTCATATTGTTACAATATTACACCTTGTTATCTTATATATTTTATATTTGCTTAATTGGTTTTTTGAAATTGGATATGGAAGGGGGGAAATCAAGGTAAGCAGGGGGAGTGTTGGAGGAAAATGGGGACCATGTCATGAGAAAGGGTGTCAGTGTGAAGTTATGCACCTTCTATCTGGTGAATTTAATGTAACCCTTCTATTAATCACAATAAAAATTATTAAAAATTTTAAAAATAAAAATGAGAGTCCAATATGTAGCTCCATGTGTAGAATTAATTTTATATAGACAAATATTTTCAAAATGTGCCATATTCTCCTTAAGATTTTTGAATTTTTTTCCTTTTTTTGTTTGTTTTGATGTTTTGGGATGCATCATAGATATGCTAGCCCTTAACTATCTGTACAACCTAGGCTCTGTTGGATCTTCTGGTCTTTCAGCCTTGCCTCTGAAGTACTCTTTTTGGGGTGCTGGCAGTGATCAAACTACATGAATTATACCCTAGAGTTACCCCAAAAGGCTGTGAAAGCAGGACTCAAAAGACTGTCATGCCGTTTTTGAACCTTCTTGTTCTCCTGCAGTGAGAAGTCTGTACTCTCCCACCATCCTCCTCCTCCCTGCTCAGGAAGCAGAGGGACAAACACTAATGCAGCATAAGGAAACTGTCCCACTCTGGATTATTGATTTGGGGCTTATAACCAACCCACCAATAGCTAAGTGGCTTTCTTCAGCTTACCTGGCACCTTATACTCACTTTTAAATAAACATTGCTTCATCTCCCACTTTTCCTGTCTCACTACATTTCATTTGCTAGAGAAAAGAAAGGACCCTAGTCTACTAGATGATATTCCTTCCAGTGCCACAACCATGGTAAATAGCAGTAGCTACAACAGGGGGAGAACTGAAAAAGGAGGCAGCATCAAAATGGGTGAAACTCTTCTCTTAGTTCCGCATTGGAGGGAAATATTCATTTTCTTTACTAGTCTATCCTTTCCTCTCATTTCTTTTATGGTATATCTATAACCTCTCAACTCGAGAGCTTTGAGAAGTTGACTAATGAGTTTGTCTCCCGTTCCTTCTATTCTTAACCAAGAATAAAAGTCTCCTTCTCTAAATAATTAGTGCTCCGTGCTGTAAGGAAACAATTCCAGAAGGGAAAAAGCACCCAGTTTGAAGCAAAATCGATACCATTTATTTTCCTATGTTTAATTTTGTTACATATCTGATACTTTAAAAATGTGAACATTTGAAACAATATTAACTGACAACTATGGGAAAATAACCATAGCTTTCATATTACTGTTTAGTTTATTGTTCAAGATTTAGTTAGTATATTCTGTAAACTTTCTGTATCTTTTTCAGTTTTGTTCTACATGCTGAATAAAATAACTATTGATTTTAGTGGCTAGAAATTACTCCTGATGGTTAAGATCTAGCCTTCCAATATTAGACAAAGGGGAAAACGTGATGATATTTCCTTAAATCTTTACTCGGATATTTGGCAACATAGCCTTCTTGTTTTTTCTAAGCTCCAATGTAGGAAAAGCTCATCCCACTCAGATTTATTTTCCTTAATATCTGCACAGCCCTGGATACTCACATTTTAATATATGTACATGATTTTCTTGATTTCCATAAATAATTCAGAGTTTTTCATAGACTCTATGGCTCTCTCATTTCCACGATTTTTGGTTAACATATACAGTTTATCAAAATTATTATTTACTAACTCCAGCAAATATAGAATTAAATTTTTCCTCTGAAATGGAAGAGTTGGAAAAAAATTATTCTAACCAAAGTAAGCCATATCCAAAGAAATAGGCTGCATAGTTTCCCTCATTTTTTTGCCAATATTTTCCATGGAATTTCTCAAGGGTAGAGCTCTACCACTTGAGCTTCATTGCCACTTCCAGCTTTTTTTCTATGAATGAAGTACTGAGGAATTGAAACCGGGTTTTTGTGCATGCTAGGCAAGTACTCTACTACTAGGCCAAACTCTGGACCCAGTTTCCCTCATTTTTAATAAATAGAATGTACCTATAATTCACAAGTAAACCCAATGTATAGCAAAAGACAAGTAATTACATCTGGATGACTAAACATCATTCTAAACATTCACACGGTGAGAACAAAGAATATTCCTAGAAGAGTATAGAATTGCCTTGGAATGAGTCTTACAAGAAGATATAACACTGTTTTTTTCTCTTTTATTATAGTCCATACTAAACATTTTATTTCTGCCTGATTCTGGATTTAAGAGAAACAAGAGTGCCACATAAAGAGAAGCTTCAGATAATGTTGAAAGAGGACAACTGAAATTAATATCATGTTATTGTGTACTGTTGTTATCGATTTTCTGCATTGCTGCTATTTGTTGACACAGATACTTTTTGTAGGTTTTTCTCCAAGGAGATACCCTTCTACTTAAGTGCCTTAAGGGTTGAAATGACAGGAAGAAATGAAATGAAGGATTTAAATTTATGTACAAGGGGATGTTCCTTAAGAATAGGAGTCTGAATGTGAAATGAAGTGTTCTCCCTTTTCCAGATCCATGTTCCACTGAATTATGAATTTAGCTATTACTTGCTCATCTGCATACTCAGAGTTGTCATCCTTCAGTTGTGAGAACAAATATTATTTTTAGGAAAACTCAAATGCGGGATACTTATAGTAAAAATTCAAAACCAATCAATGATAAATGAGAGGAAAAGCAGAAAATTCCCACAATATATCATGAGAAAAATATCAGCAAATCTATTTCTGACATTTCTGTCACATCTGCAATGACTGCATATGATTAAAATCCCTCAAAGTGAAAACATTTCTGCTACATTTGCGTCCAGCTTTAAAAATGTAAGTGTGTGTGTATATATGTGTTGGAATTCGTGTGTTTATAATTGTAGATAAATAGTATTAAGTCAATTATTTATTCAAATAATATACTCTGTATGTTTCTATATATGTGAAAGAAATTAAATAACAAAATTTATGAAACTTCAACTTGTCATTTTATTAGAAATACACAAGACCTTTATCAGCGTATGATTTATGAGAGAGAAGTGATCTACTTTTCAATTCTTGCCAAATTTATTTTATTGCTTGCAGCCTTTCATGACCATGTGGTTCATCTACTGGACAAGCCACAAACTTGTCAGCCTGGGGGATGAAACCTTACATTTGAACTTAAATCTTCTTCCATTATACCCAGTACAAATTCTATCTTTTGTACTTCACATCACAAGTTTCAAAGTAAAAATAAAGGGCCAGGAGTTTGGCCTAGTGGTTAAAGTGCTTGCCTAGCATGCATGAAGACCCGGGTTCGATTCCTTGGTACCACATACATAGAAAAAAGCCGGAAGTGGTGCAGAGGCTCAAGTGGTAGAGCTCTAGCCTTGAGAAAGTCCAAGGACAGTACTCAGGCCCTGAGCTCAAGCCCAGGACTGGCAAAAAAAAAAGTAAAAATAAAATGCCTATAGGGCTCAGGGAAGTGCTCAAAATAAGAAAACTAGGACAACTTTCATGTACAATCCATTTTCTAATTTATAAAAAGACATTTAGTGAGTTGAATGCAGACCCGAGGATTTCTATTACTTTTGCACTTACCCTTTTTCTTTACTTTAAAATACTTTATTTTGTTGAAAGATTTTTACTAACACTGATTTTTACATCATATTTCAGATGTCACGTTTAACAAACAATTATTCAAGAAGCAACTCTCTATATGCAATCAGTGGTACATAAATTTTAGAACATAATTAAAATTAAGCTGAGAGTTTGTATGTCACAGATACATATCAATCTATATAACATTATATCTGTAAATTATATATCCCATCATAGATTTCTATGTCTATGTTGTTATATGTATATCACCAAGACTGTGTCAATAACCTTGGGTACCTGAATATTGAGTCATCGCTCTTGTACTGTTTGGATCTAATATCCACATATCAAAGAGACCATACACCTTTGTTCCTTTGGTCTTGACTTATCTTGCTCAACAGGATTTGCTCTAGTTTCATCCACTTCCCAGTGAGCGCCATTATTTTATCTTGTCTGTTGGCTATGTAGAATTCTATTGTATATATGTACCATGTTTTTGTATCCATTCATCTGTAGTGAGCCATCTGGGTTGTTTCCATTGCTTGGCTATTGTGAATAGTGCAATGATGAACATGGCTGAGCAAGTGTCCTTATCATATTGTGGGTTATGATTCTCAGGGTAGATGCCCAGGTGTGGTATGGCTGGATTTCAGGGAAGGTCTATTTTTAACTTTTTGAGAACCTCCAAACTGCCTTCCAGAGTGGTTGTGCTAGTTTACCGTCCCACCAGTAGGGCCGTAGGGTACTACTTTGTCCTCTTCCCCACCAGCATTTGTTGTTGTCTCAGATCAGAATATTGGCCACTCTGATTGGGGTATGGTGGTATCTTAGGGTTGTTTTTATTTGCATGACCCTTATGACCATTGATGATGAGCATTTTCTCATGTTTCTTTGCCATTTTAACCTCCTCTTTTGGTATGTCTTTCTTTAGTTCCTTTGCCCAATTAGTGATTTCTTTGTTGTGCTTGGGGCAGATTTGTTTCTTAAGTTCCCTGCAGATATTTATATTAAGGATTTGTCTGATTATTATTGTCAATTATCTTTTCCCAGTTGGTTGACTGTCTTTCCACTTTATTAGCTATGCTTTTTTTTCTTTTCAGAAACTTTTTTATTTTTAGGTGTGTATATAGTCCAAAACCTGTTCTCAATCATTTATTGTTCATGTCTTTAATTTTAATTATTTTATACATCCTAGAGTGTTTATTTATAATGTGTACTTGTTTGGGATTTTTGTGGTTATTTCAATTATCTACTTTTAAGATGATCAGTTCTTTGTCAATGATTCCTGGTTTCTTTATATTAAATCATGTATTTGTTTCTATAGTTATTACAAATTCCTTTCCAAGATTTTGACTTAAGGCTTTCATTTGAGTCAATTCATATTTTATGATCTACATAAAGAATTTTTTACTATGCTATCAAATTCATCTGATTTTTTGAATGGCAAAATATAATTTTAATTTTACTGTTTTTAAATATGTTATTATTATTAAAGTGTTGTGCAGAGGGGTTACCATTTCATACATCAGGTGATGAATACAGTTTTTTTGGACAATGTCTGATTATTTTAAATAATGTTTTGATCATAAAATCCTTATACAAAACCAATGTTATTATCTCAGATGTGTATATATTTTCTACTACCCCTTATTGCTTTTATATTGAAATATCTTTAGATATTAGTTCTTATGGCTTTCATATGTAAAATGCCTTCCATTCTTGAAACTTCTACAACTCATTCAGGATGTAGAATATTATGGCAGATTTGAGAAATTAAAAATAATTATTCACAGTGGGCCAGGAGTTTGGCCTAGTGGAAGAGTGCTTGCCTAGCATGCAGGAATACTTAGGTTCAATTCCTCTGTACCGTATACATAGAAAAAGCTGGAAGTGCTGCTTTGGCTCAAGGGGTTAAGCTCTAGCCTTCAGAAAGCCCAAAGACAGTGATCAGGCCCTACATTCAAGACCTGGGATGACAAAAATGAAATCATTCACAGGCAATAATATGCCAGTTAATTATAACAAATGGATTTCATGAACCAAGGCAAGTAGTTAAGAATAAATCTGACAGGGAATCGATAAATACTATTTTAAATTCAAAATATCTAAAAAATGTTCTTCCACTGAATTGTATTTGAAGATCAAACTTACAACTTTAACTCTTTTACACCTACAATGTAAACATTATTTACATATATGTACAGAGCAGGCTGAAACTGAATTATAAACAAAATTAAAGCCAATATATCAAGCTATTTGGCATTTCTTTTTATCATCTTCCTCCTGTTTCCAGAATATTTACATTCTTCACTTTCACAAACACATTTTCTTTTTCTAACCCTGTTTGTAACCATCTTACACTTTAGGAAAATAAATTGATACAACAAAATAGAAAGTTATTCTCCTGGTCTCTTAACAATGTGTTATATATGAGATGTAAGAACAAAATCTCTTCAGGCATGAAGCTATAGATATGACTTTTTAGATCATGTGTCTTCTGAGTGATAATATTCCAAGAATTATCTTCACATCAATGCTTTCTTTTTTATTTTTGCCTGTACCAACATTAGAACTGGGGACCTCACTCTTGCTCAGCTTTCTTATTGGTTCTCTTCCATTTTATAAGATTAGTTATTTACAGATGAATTTTTACAGATATTTTGTATGGGCTGGCTTTGATTCTAAATGTGCTAAGGTCATTTACCTGAGTAGCTAGAATTACAAGCATGAGTAGTGGGCATAAACACACACACTTAAAAAAGGTTGCTTTATTATTTCCATTTCATTGATGACTTGTGTCATTTGGTTCCTTTGTTGCTTACACTTAATTGCATCACATAGAAAATCTTTGATACTCAGGTAAAAATTTTTAAATATTCCTGATCATTGGTAAGTGTATACCATTGGGAAAATTTACTTTAAAACAGGACATTGATGAAATCACTGGAAAGTACAAGGATTTAATTTCTCACACAGTATCACACTTAAATGGGCCAGAAATGCAGCAAAAAGGAAGCTTGCTTGATGGTCATGCTCCATAAAGCAAGTAAATCACATTAATTTCTTAGCTCTTTCAAGATACAGTAAGTTGAATAACAAACAATAATAAAAACATAGTTGCAGCATATTTTGTGTATTTTATCGAGGCACTACTTCAGAATAAAAAAAATTTTTCAGGCAATAGATTAAATTACTCTTCTCTAGGTGACTGGTAAATTGTACTATTCTTTCTAGGCAGTGCCAGATACTCTGTGTGCATGCTCACCAGCATGTGTGTGTGAGAAATTCTGAAGATATTGGTTGTCAATGGCAGTGTGCATTCCACAGTCATTTCCACAGAGATAATATCCAGTCTTGCCATTATACTTCAAGACAGTGCAGGAAATAATTTCTTCTTACACAAATTGATGTGTAAATGCTGAACTACTTTAATTTAAAATTTCTTTTCCTTTCTTTTTTTGTTATTTTGTAGTGAAGTCTAGTCTATTTTTAACTCTTATAAGGACTTGGATATGATTCTTTGATCTACCCTTTGAAAGAATAAAAGTGATTATAAGAAGACATATCTGTAAGTCATTTCAAGTAACTTGAAAAATACACTTTGAGTACATAAATGTTTGCACTAGGCACAAAGGATTCTTCCAAAAATAATCAACATTTACATAAATTATATCATACTTCAAATAAAGACTATGAACAGAAATGTTGACGAATGATTGCTAGTAAAGACAATGTATTGGCAAATAGACTTCCAAGAAATATTTTAAAAAGTTTGGTCCATGACATTTAAGTGCTACATGTTCTTTATATAATCAGTATCACTTTAAGGCTTACCATCTGTATAAAGTATCTAATTATTTCTTTTTTCATATATTTTTATTGTAATTAATAGAAGGGTTATATGATATTTGCCAGATACAAGGTGCATTAATTCACATACATTGATACCCTTTCACAAGTCTTCCCACTGCACTCTACCTTTGCATATACTTCTACAATGAATTCACATTGTCACTAAGGGGACTTCAGTTCTGACAACATAGCTTCACTGATGATTTGAGTTCTATAATGTGATCAAAGATTTACAAATTATACTTTAATTAGAGCAAATAGATTAACTTGATCTTGAGAGTTCAGTGCAGAAAAAAATTTAGGGCCTGTGTGTTTTCATGTTCTGCCATTTAGACTAAAAAATAAAAACATTGAGGGATAGACGCCAAACATACACCATGAAAATCTAACCTTGGCTGGGAATTTGGCCTAGAGGTAGAGAGCTTGCCTAGCATGCAGGAATACTCAGGTTCAATTCCTCTGTACTGTATGCATAGAAAAACCGGGAAGTGATGCTTTGGCTCAAGGAGTACAAGCCCAGGACTGGCAAAAAAAAAATCTGGTGCCTAAGAAGTAGTATTAGTAAGTTGGTAGGGAAGGTAAGCAATAACTTCCATTCCACTGATTAGTCCCCCCAAAAACCAAGTAGAAACTGTCATAAATCACTCTATGGGAATTTGAGACACAGCCAAATGGCACAGATACAAAGAAACCAGGAAAAAGCTAAGGAAGTTAAAAGGTAACTTTAATAAAATGCCAGGATATGAGGGGTTTTTGCCTTTATTCAAACTAAATAAATGACAGCATATTCATTAAAATAATATAATTCACAAAATCTGCATTAGAATGGACAAACAATAGAAAGGGCACAATTAAACTGAGAAATGGAAGTGAAAAAAATTAGTGTCTTACACAAATAAAAATAGTTACAAGATACTATTGGAAAAGCTGAATGTCAATTAAAATGGGCAACCATTAAAAATGGACAAGTCTGAGAAACACAAGCATACATTTCTTCTTATTCAAGAAGAAATAGAACATCTGAGCTCTCCTATGATGAAGAAACTAAATTATTCTTTTTAGAATCAGAAATAGTGGCAATACGGTCAGTAATAATAATAATGGGATAGTATAACAAAGAAACAACTGGTCCAGATGATTTCCCTAGTAATTTACATATAAAAAATTAAGGGATTAACAAACAATATCTTTTGAAGGTTTCTACAAATTAAGACAGAAATCTTTATTTTCTAAAGTCAGTTTTCCCTTCACATTAAAGTCAAAGTTACTCAAAGAAAATAAAACCACAATGATTATTTTTCCTGAATATTGTTGCATAAATGTATTACAGTACACTAGAAAGTAAAATACAGTTGATCATTTACAAGACAATATAACAGATTCAGGTAGGATATTTATAGAAATGGAAGGATGGCTTATAATGAAAAATTAACCAGTGTTATAGAGTATATTAATATATTAATGAAAAATAACATCAACAATCAAAACCTTGGTCATGATTTAAAAAAAAAGAAAATAACAGAAAACTATCAGTAAATTTCCTGAACATATCAGATATAATATGTGCAAACACTATATCACGCTAAATTTTAAAAGGGTAAAATTTTTCCTGTATGTTAGAAATAGCACCAATCTATATTTTTATCATGGCTCTATAACAATATTTTAGACATTCTACCAAAAGTATTTAGGCATGATAAATAAATAAAAGGCAGATAAATTAGGAAGAAATTAAATTATCTTTAATAGAAGATAAATTGATTCTGACTCTAGAAAGTCCTCAGAAAAAATAACATTGAAAAACTACTACAGATAATCATCAGAACTTCAAGGTACAAAATTATTATGCAAATATCAGTAGTATTTCTCTGTACAAGCAAAAACAGCATGAAAATGAAAAAAAGTGAACATAATTTACAATAAGCATCACAAAGAAGGAAATACCTAGAAATTAAGGGGGAGGAAGTCTTTTATACTATAAGCTTTAAAGCAGCTTTGAAAGTAATTAGGAAGACTGAAATAAATTTCTTATTTATATGAGGAGTGTCAAGATATCAAAACTATGTTAAGCATGCATACAGGAGTAGTAAAATTCGTGTCAAAATTCCAAGATTTTTTATTTGGTGTGAAATGTAATACATATTGACATTCCAATAGACTTGTAAGAAACTTCAAATAGGTGTGATGAAAACATATACCTTCTCAGGCATGGGTGGCTCACCCCTGTAATCCAAGCTACTCTGGAGGCTGAGATCTGAAGATTCAAAGCCATCCCTGGCATGAAAGTCTGTGAGACTCCTAGCTCCAATAAACCACCAGATAACGGAAAGTGGCGCTGTGGCTCAAATTGTACAGCAATAGCCTTGAGCTGAAGAGCTCAGGGAGAGCACCCAGCCCAGAGTTCAAGCCACATGACAGAAAAAAAAGAAAAGGAAAAGGAAAGAAAGAAAGAAAGAAAGAAAGAAAGAAAGAAAGAAGGAAGGAAGGAAGGAAGGAAGGAAGGAAAGAAAGAGAAAGAAAGAAAGAAAGAAAGAAAGAAAGAAAGAAAGAAAGAAAGAAAGAAAGAAAGAAAGAAAAAAGAAGGAAGGAAGAAAGAAAGAAAGAAAGAAAGAAAAAAACATATACCTGAAATTCCAGCTACTTAAGAGGCAAATGTAAGAGGATCATGGTCCCAGGCCATTCCATGTGAAAGTACACACCTTTATCTTTAAAAAATGTAGCTAGATATAGCGGCATGGATTTATAATCTCTGATAGTCAGGAGGAAGAGATCCTCCTGTCTATCCCAAGGCAAAAGTTACCAAAACTCTCGCTCAACAAATAAAATGAACATAATGGAGCATGCATGGAATCACAGGTACTGAAAGCCATAGGGATGAGAATCATGGTGCAAAGTTGAATCCATGCAAAAATGGAAGACACTATCTAAAAAGTAACTAAGACCAAAAAAATGCTACAAATAAAGTGAGGTAACTTGCTATCACCTAATTACAGAATTTAAAGCTTACTCCATATATTGAATATATCAAAATACAATAGTACTGCCAATAAACATGCAGATACTGTGTTTTGTTTTGTAATGCAAATGATGATCTGAACTTTTTAACTTTTTCCTGTTTCCTGTAATTTTATGATCTAACTTAATCAAGCATACTGAAAAGGAAAACAAGAGAAAGCATACATTCATACAGATAGTAAAAGAATATACTTGTCCTGAAGAGAATATTCAAATGGGATTACAAATTAAGAATGTCTGGCCTCATAATAAACTGAGACTGAACTTTCCGACACATCTCTTTCTGTTTTTATCACGATTAATTCCCTTTACAATTTTTGGAATTTATGTTCCCACCGAAAGGTGAAAATAAAACTTCTAATGAGCAATAGTTTAAATTACTATCTATCCAGGGGATAATTCAATAGAATTTATTAAAACCTTTAATATAGCTATAGAGAATACCCAAATGAATATTTAGTTACAGTGCAAATCACACTATTAAGAATAAAGTGGGGTATACATGCTGAGCCTATCTTCATTTTAAATATTTTGTACATATTCTTTTTATTCTCCATTAAATAAGAGGACAGTGAGCACATACAGTTAGGAAACAGTACTTGTTATAACTATGTCACTGATTTCAATTCCACCTACTAATATATATTTTTCACTAAAAACATTGAATGTAGGGGAAAATACATTCTAAGCAGTGTCTGAGATTTCTAAAGAAATGCATAAAATTTTGAGCCCAATGGATTGTATTTTTTTACACATTCTGAAGAAATTTAACCTGGAAACATGACATTCATATGGGCATTCAATTTTATTTACATCTTTATGGCTTACTGCTTGCATTTGTGTTATAATTTTTCTATTTTGTTTGTCTTTGAAATCATTATTCACCCATGTGGAATAGATAAGCCCATTTTATTATCTACTAGAGGATCAGAATCTCTTAACCTTTTATAAATGGAGTCTTTGGCCCATATTGATTAAGTTAGATTTTTATAGTGTGTAAACTACTCCCTGGGAGAAAGTTGGGCAATTTTGGAAGCTCTGTGAACTCTTCCTTGCCACTTGTGTACCATTAAGTAAGTTACTGCTTCAATGGCTTGAAAGAAGTCATTCAGCTTCCAAAATGCCTAATTGACTTTCTGGGAATAGTTTTAGAGGTAGTTGCTCATTCACTATTGTTTTTTATATTATCAACTTCCACTTCATGGAAGAACTTATGAAAGGACAGTAAGGGAGCCAGATTCTACCAGCATGGGATCCCATCTAGGCTAAATCAGACAGCACTTGCCTAGCTTGATAATTTAGCCACAGCTTGGTGGTAAGATTGTAAAAAAAATGTTTAATGGCTTGAGATGTCTTGATGGTCAGGTTAAAATTCAGTACCAATGATTTTGATAATTTATCTGATCAATTTGTTTAAGAGAACATTTCTCTTACCAAATAGAGATTCAAACATCAAAACTACCTGAAAATCAATTACCAATTAGAATTGCTTTTCTCCCTGAGAGACCTTACTTTAAAGATTTCCTTGCAATAATCCTTAAAACAGAGTTTTAAAACAATTTTGAAAAGAAAATATACTTGAATATGCTAGGAAATATTTAAGTGCAATATTAATGTACCACTATATAAGGGATAACATGTAACAAGACTTTATGCTCACAGGTTATACTGAATCACTGACAAGTATTTTCTGACATCTAGCACAAGTAGCTTTCCTTAGTATATGTTCTGAAATTTTCACATAGATATATTATATCATAGAAGAAAAATGCACACAATAGCACTGTGTTGATGCATAATGTTCTTATGATTTAGCCAGTTCCCAAAGCAGTGCATGATAAATCTACCTCCTTTACTTCAAAATGTTCAGAAAAAAATTGAATGCTTAAAAATTACCTAACAGCTGCTGTTTCAGAAAAACATTTTATGCAGATATCTAAAAGGTATAACATTTTAAATGTTCAACTGATCATTACATGGTCATCCATCAATAAAAGTGATTGTCAGATGTTTACTTTATTGATGACATATTTAGTAACACAGAAGTAGAGAAAGCATAATAAAAGGGAAAATAGAATTCTATGGTACTTTAAGAAGAGTAAGTAAATTGTCTTTCAGCTAAAACTTAGTATCAACAAAGAGAAAATGTAATAGAATGCATATGGTTTTAAGCATATAAATCCACAGATATATCTAATGGCTTCAGATTCAAATGACTTAGACCAGATGCTCCATGATTCCTATTACCTATGCCAGTGAATTTCAAATGTACAGGCCTTATGTGACTGAAACCCAGAGGGAGCACCAACTTTCACTGTTTGTTTCACATAGGTACATTCATATTTGACAAGAATACATGTGGAACAATGCATTTGCCTGGTAATTTAGGTAACATTTCTACTTTGCATAATAAATGGTCAACAAATGCATGCATTTGCTTATCCATTATAGCTTTATCTGGGAAAACATTTTAACAGATATGTATATTAAAAATTATAAAAATGGGTGCAGAAATATTTACCATATCAAAATATGGAACCAACCCAGATGCCCCTCAGTAGATGATTGGATCAAGAAGATTTATACACAATGAATTCTATGCAGCCATCAGAAAGAATGACATTGCCCCATTTGGAGGGGAATGGAAAGACTTGGAAAAAATCATATTAAGTGAAGTAAGCCAGAGCAAAAGGAAATGTTTCCCTCATTTGTAACAATTAGTACACATCTAGGCCTCTCCTAGGAGAGGATTATAATAGCTCAAAACCCAAGTAAATAAGGTCATATAGGATGAGACTAAATGAAATGATATCTAGGATATGGAAACAAGAGCTTTAGCTTGTACGATTATTGTTCTTAACATTCTGTGTTATTTCTCTTCTCCTTTGCTGCCCTTTGGTTAATCTCATGTTGTTACTGAATCAGACTTTGTTACCTGGTCTATTGAATATATGCTTATTTTATTATTTGAAATAGGAAGGGGAAGGGGGAAAACAAGATGTTTGGGAGGAGGTGGCAGAGGGGAAATGGGGACATAACATGAGAGGGGGTATCAATGTGTGAGAAGAAATGCACCTATTATTTGGCGAATGTAATGATAACCCTCTATACATTACCCCGACAATAAAAAAATAAAATAAAATAATTATAAAATGGAGAAAAACAAACATCCTTTTTGAACATCAATAAAATCTTTTGCCAAATTATTTCACTTTGGTTTCTTAGTAATTTGTGATCATATTTTTACATATTAAGCTATTATATATTGTTGTAGCTACAGGTAAATGGCCACTGAGTTTTAAACACAAATTGACTTTAGTGAGATTAAAGTTGCCTGCAAGTTGCCAGCTATCAATGTTCAAGTGAAGCTTGAACTCTGGACCTGGGCGCTGTCCCTGATTCTTTTCACCAAGGCTAGCGCTCTATCACTTCGGGCCACAGCACCACTTTTGCTCTTCTTGCAGTTAACTAAAGATAAGGGTCTCACAGAAATTCCTACCTGGGCTGGATTCAAGTCTCAATCCTCTAATCACCCCCTCCTGAGTTCATGCCTGGGTTACAGGCATGAACCACCAGTGCCTGGAACTTTTCTTTTTTCTTTCTTTCTTTTTTTATTCTCAAGATAATGTATAGAGGGTTTATAGTTACATTTGTCAGGTAGTGGATGCATTATTTTTTGCACATTGATACTTGTTCTTATGATTTTGTCCACTTTTCCCTCCTCACACCCTCTCCCCAAAACAGGAACTTTGCCTTTGCTTTTCACACTACTCTTTTTTATTCTCCCAGATTTGAAGGCTGAACTCTAGGCCTTGCATTTGCCAGAGAAGTGCTCTTCCACTTCTCTAAGTCTCCAAACCTGACACTCTTTTAATCCCATTCCTCATGCCCCACTCCCTCAGTATTCATTCCAACTTACCTCACCCATTAAAAATAATTAGAAACAATGGAGAAAATGTGATTTAATATGTGCTCATACACCCATAAATGTAAACCTTCATATTCTGTGACTCCTCTATATGATACAGTTTTCTTTTAATTTACATTTATTGCCAAGGTGATGTATAGAGGGGTTATAGTTACATAAGTAAGGTAATGGGTACATTTCTTTTTGAATATTGTTACCCCCTGTCTCATTTTTCTCCTACTTTCCCTCCCCCCACCCAATCCTAGCCATTGTCAGATACATTTTTCTTCATGCTCTTCCTCTAAAGAATACAGAAAACAAAAAATGTCTTTCTCCAGTGTTTTCATCTCACATTGGCTAGGTAATATGGATTTGGCAAATAAAATGGAAGTCAAAATTAATGTGAACTTTGCTGTATGTGTTGGTTTCCCCATTCTTACCAAAATGGTTGTATAGCCCTTAGAATGACCAAAGTTACACTTTAAAGATGATACAGCTGGTACAGAAGTCTGAATAATGAGTTTATTTTATTTTAGAGACAGTATTGCTGTTCTGTTTGGGCTGGCCTTGTAAGATCCTCCTACCTGAACCTCATTTGCTGGAGTTTCAGGCCACCGGAAGACACTCAAAAGAACCAGTTGTGAGAAAACCTTGATTTTGGGTCCATAATATTTATTTAGGACTTCTGATATTTGGTAGGCTAAAGAATACATTTGTATTGTTTCATCACACTAATTTTACAGATTTGTTTTGAAAAAGACATACAAAATTAAAAGGGTAGCAATATATGAAGAATAAGGATGATTGTCAATACTGCTATTTGGTTAGTTGAGCTGTAGAATAAATGTCCTGTGTTTTGCTTGTATATGAATAAGCACACACACAAAAAAACATACTTGTTAAGAAGGGTTTATATTCCTTTTGTTAACCAAAACCCTACTTTATGCAGTCATTCAGTACCTATATTTCCCATACTTTGACACAGTCATAAGCTAGCAAGTAAGGGAAACACAATTTAGATGACAAAGATTTCCATCACAATTTATTACTCATTCTTTTTTTTGAGGTTCTGTCTGTCTGACTGTCTGTCTATACATCTCCTCTCTCTGGCTCTCTGACTCTCTCCATTCTTTCTCAGTAACTTAGTCTTCTTCAAAAATTGGCCAAGGAAATACTTCCTGATATATTTAAAAATTGGTCACCTTCTTCCAAAGATGAAACCATTTCACAGTTCCTTTCAATAGCAATGAAAACTGCCAAATTTGAGTTTATAATGTAGTCTCTTTCCTATTTTTATCTATCTTCCCTTTGAAAGAATGTACTCTCTGCTATATCTGACTGTGTTACCTAGTATATTGTATATATGGTTGATTATTTGGAATAGGAAAGGGAAGAGGGAAACAAGATGATTGGGAGGGGGTGAGGGGAGGGAAATGGGGAAAAACATGAGAAGGGGTATCAATATGAGAAAAGTAATACATCTACTATCTGGCGAACGTAACTGTAACCCCTCTATACATTACAATACAAAAGTTACAAAAAACAAATACAATAAAGAAAGAGAAACAGAATGTCTTATTAGAAATGTAAAGTCTTCTTAATTAAAAAAGAATGCACTCTCTGTTCTAATCATGTAAATGTTCTACTGTAATTTTATGTCACTACTCACATTCCTATTTGATTTAGAGATGCTATTCATTCTTTGTTCCAAGTAACCAAATTTCTCTACAACAAAGTAATAAAGCCCTTTAGCATTCATGCACTGTATGTCTGTTTATGTATAATGCTTTGAACTTTTTTCTTTTCTATTGATGTTAGTCTTGTCACAAAGCTAAAATGTTTTGCCAACATCTTTTCTAACTCCCCTTGCCATCTTATACAAACTCTTATCATGAATCCTTGACTGCTGTGAAAAACTGGTAAAAAAATTAATGAGAGAAGTCTTACAAAAAAGTTTTAATTTATTAGAAAGTATTTTCAGAGTCATATTTCTGTAAAACTTGCTAAAAATCAGACAATAATCAAATAGCCCACTTTTGGTGGAGTCAAAGGAGAACAGTTCAGAATGATTACTGCTGATTACTTCTGGTGATTGCATCAAGGTTCTAGTTAATTAGGGATAATTGTAAAGCTGACATGTGTGACAAGGCTGGCAATTATCTACCTGACCTTATAGGGCTCACTTCTTGGCAAGTGTTAAGTATATAAACTGTGTACAAAGCTGCTGATCTAACAAGAAGCATTATTGCTGAAATAAAACAGAAATGTTAGTTAAATACCTATTTGTTGTAACTTAATATGGAAGCAGCTATTGATGTGGCAAATTTCTAAGAGAGTAGAATACTGATTGAGTGCAAAATAACAGTCTAGGCTGACTGGCCAACTTCCTGCAGTCTAAGGACATTATCTAACAGAACCCATGATATTCAAATACTTGTTTGTGCAATGCTGATAGTTTTCTGGAACACCAGTCATCCCATTCCAGTTGATGGTTGTAATCAATTAGGAACATTAATTGCATAAATAAATGTTAAATAAAATTAAAATACTTCTTTGATATTTATATATATTGTCCAAAATTAATAAGTAAATTTTTTCAGAATGTATAAACTATTATTAGAATACTACTTAATGCATAAATATGAGAAAAAATAATCAAAATATAAGTCATATTCTAGTCTTCCTGGATAACTCATTTCTCATTAAAAAGTGTCTGATAAATTATTTAATCCAATGAGACATTTCCTGACATGAAATGCCTTTTTTTGTGTGGGTCATGGGACTTGAACTCTGGGCCTAGGCACCATCCCTGAGCTCTTCAGCTCAAGGCTACCATCATACCCCTGAGCCAAAGCCCCAGTTCCCACTTTCTGGTGATTATTTGTAGATAAGAGTCTCAAGTTCTTTAGTCCCAGGCTGTCTTTGAACCTCAGTCTTTAGATCTCAGCCTCCTGAGCAGCTAGAATTACAGGTGTGAGCCACTGCGCTTGACTTGAAATGCCTTTGAACATAAAGAATTCTGCTTTTGTGCTCTTATGCTGCCTTTGGTTTTCTACAGATCGATTTTTTTCTCACTTTAAATGCTTTAGAAGAGAAGTATTTCTAATTTTTGTGTTTTCAGATTATATGTGTTTAAGTATACATATTGAGATATCTTAAGGATGAGATCCAAGGCTAAGTATGATATATAAATATAAGATATTATTTCTCTCCTAAAAATCCCCAGAAAAGAACATATCTCTGACATAGTTATTTATCCCAATAAGATACATGTCAGACTGTAAACTTCAAATCTATGAGCAAATACAAATTTGTGTTAATTCATATTAAATATACAACAGCAAATTGAATTGTAGTTACACGCGTTTATGGTGCATTCCAATCTCATTGTTCATATGTCATAGAAGCAAATAGAAAATGAATACATTGTAAATGGCTAATTGAATGATTTCATTAAGAATGGCCATTACTATATCTGACTTTGTTACCTGGTATACTGTACACACATTTGTTTGTTTATTTGAAATAGGGAAGTAAAGGGGGAAACAAGATGATTGGGAGGGGATGGAGGAAGGGAAATGGGGAAAAAACATGAGAAGGGGTATCAATGTGTGAGAAGTAATGCACCTACTACCTGACGAATGTAACTGTTACCCCTCTATGCATTATCCCTACAATAAAATAGGAGAAATAAAAATGGAGGAGGAGGAGGAGGAGGAGAAGAAGAAGAAGGAGGAGGAGGAGGAGGAGGAGGAGGAGGAGGAAGAGGAGGAGGAGGAGGAGGAGGAGGAGGAGGAGGAGGAGGAGGAGGAGGAGAAGAAGAAAAGAATGGCTATTATGTCTTTTGCCGGAGGTAAAGTTAATGCTATGTAATCTCTAGAATATTAGAGTTCTGATTTTTATTTTTTATTGTCAATGTAGTTTATCATAGTTTTCAATCTATGATCTTCTGCTTGTTCATTCCCTGTCCATTTGAGCTTTGAAGTGTTGGTTTTAATATACTTGGAGATGCATTTGTTCCCTGGCATAGGTAAGGGTTATATCAGTGACTCAAGGAGATACTTTTGAGTATCAACATAATAATACAATTAATTAACAGAGAAAGTTCACAGGGTATATCCGTGGGACTCCATTTTTTTACTGTAGCCTCATGCAGCAAGGCTAACCACCATTTTGATACCATTTATTCTTTCCTGAATTTAGAGAAGATATCAGTCAAAAGTTTAGACTTTACAGTTCAGTGAAGCTGAAGTTCTTATATTGCTCCTGCTACTTATTACAACTGTGATCTTAAACAAGTTATATAAACCATACTGTATCCCCTCTATTCCCCACATATAAATGTTTATAATGTTCTATTCCTCATTGAGTTTGTTAGAAGTTTAAATTCTACAACGTCAAAAGCTGAAATGAGATGAGCTATTAGGTTTTAAAAGAACCAGTTAGGAAAGCAGGCTATAGATAGCACCGGAGGATGAAAATTATGGGTCATGGTTCAAGACCATGAAAGTCATGTAGATTCTTATTTCCAATTGACCACCAACAAGTGATGGCTCAAGTAGTAGAGTTGTAGCCTTGAGGAAAATCTCACAAACAGAGCCCAATACTTCGAGATCCAAAACCGGCACGAAGTAAAGAATGGTGGTCAAAATAAACACTACAAAAATGTTTCTAATCACTTCAGGAAATAGAATAAGAAAGCGACTAAGCTGGGAATTGGTGGCTCACAACTCTAATCCTAGAGACTCAGGAGGCTGAGATCTGAGAATCACAGTTCAAAGGTAGCCTAGGAACTAAAAAACGTGAGACACTTATCTCAAATTCGCCACCAGAAAACCAGAAGTAGCAATGTGGGTCAAGTGGTACAACACTAGTCTTGAGCTCAAGAGCTCAGGGACAGCACCAGGGCCCAGAGTTCAAGGCGCTCAACCAACAAAAGTAATAAAGAAAAGAAAAGAAAAGAAAAGAAAAGAAAAGAAAAGAAAAGAAAGAGACTAAACCGTTGGAAATGCCTACTTCCCCACTGTTCTGTTTTAACTGTAGAAATGTGTTTTTCTATGGCTGGTGAATCAGTAGAGCATTGAAAAAAATTCTTTCACTGTCAAGTCAAACCTGAGTAAAGGTTCTTCCTTTAGAGTTTGAGCATTTATTGTTTGGAACAGGAAGAGGAAAAAATAAAAATCAAGAAGTGTGGAATGCTGAGTAATAGCAAACATCTTCGAGTTTCTCCTTCAGTGGGTGGTGGATGTTCTTGAGAAAGTCTTGGCCAATGACCCAGTTTGAAAAAACACCACTGAAGGAATATACCTGGGGTAGAAATACATGCATACAAGAAAGGATGCCTATTTAGAGGCACCTGGTTCCACAAACAACAAGAGTCCTTTGATTATGCACTCTTCATGGACAAGGATCATTGATTGTAAATCATGTCTGTTGAAGGAGAGCAGATTGTCTCAAGAAAGCACAATGATAATTGCCTAGGCATGGACCTAAAAATATTGAACCAAATTTTTAGCCAAATAGAGTTTCACCAAAAGCTAGGATTTTAAAAAGAATTTATGGAGCTGGGAATGCGGCTTAGTGGTAGAGAGTTTGCCCAGCATTCATGAAACCCTGGGTTCAATTCCTCATTACCATATAAACAGAACAAGACAGAAGTGGTGCTCTGGTTCAAATGGTAGAGCCATAAGCACATGGGGGCTCAGGAACAGAGTTCCAGCCTTGAGTTCAAACCTAGCACTGGTAAAATAATAATATATGATTTATGTTAGATCCGCAGAAGATGGTGGTGGTTCAGTGTGAGTCTTTCTGAGCTCTCACCAACATTCCAGTTATAGCATTGTAGTGCAGCATTTATACCCAAAGATCAATTCTACATATGCTTTAGCACCACAGAGATGTCAGTCAGAGAGGAAAAAGGCAGGAAGCCAGAGCAAGAAGACAGTGTGGAGCAGCACCAGCGGCTAGGAGCTGCCACAGAGACAAAGCCTAGCCCCGGCATCTGAACAGACAACACTTATTGCCAGCACAGACCTGCCAGGTACAGACAGAGACAAACAGAACCTGCCCGATCCCAGAGCCATCACCCAGCCGTGGAGTGGACCTGCCAGCTTTACAAAACCAGAAAACCCAGCAATTTGTGAGTACCTCCGTGAAGAAGTTTCCACTTCTGCTCACCGAATGGCATTGAGAAGGAATCCCCTTTTCCACCAGCCAAGAGCAGTGCCATCTTGAGAGCTGGTAAAGACCCTGCCAAACCAATTGGAGCATGAGAAATGGCGCTAGCAGTGCCATCATTCAAAAGGGCAAAGATTTTCCCCAATCCAGCTTAGCTGGACTTCCACCTCCAGCCCTAGCAGAAGTTCCCCTCCTGGGCGGGTACACGCTCCTGGTAAACAAAGCCCTTGTCGGCTGCATCGGCTTTTTTTCTTCCTTCCCAATAAAGCAAACTGATCAGAAAAATGACAAAATAAAATTGCAGGAGAAAGCAACTTTTTAAAAAGTGTTTGGATCCCGAATTTAGTGGAGACACAAATTCCCCATCTCTACTCCCACCTCAAAAAAAAAAAAAAAACAAAGTGAAAAGAAAAAAACCCTCTTTTTTTGAAAATTTGGAAGACATTTTTTGGAAGAAATTTTTTGAGAATTTAAAAGAAACTTGAGAATCTAGAAGAAATGAATGAATTTTTAGCCGATATTAACATACACACACTGAACCAAGAAGACCTAATCCAATTAAATCGACCTTTTTCAAGCACTGAAATAGAAATGGCAATGAGAGCCCTCCAATCCAAGAGAAGCCTATTGCCAGATGGATTCACAGGATGAATTCTATAAGGTCTTCAAAGTAGACCTCACACCAATTCTCCTCAAGATCTTCAATGAAACTGAAAAGAAAGGCTCTTTGCAAAATTCATTCTATAAAGTCACTGTAATTCTCATCCCAAAAGCAGACAGAGATTCGTCAAAGAAAGAGAACTATAGACCCATTTCTTTGATGAATATTGATGCAAAACTTCTCAAAAAATACTGGCCAAGCATCTTCAGCAACTCATCAAAAAAATTACACACTATGATCAAACAGGATTCATCACAGGGATGCAAAGCTGATTCAAAATACGCAAGTCAATATAAACCAACACATCAACAGGAGCAAGGACAAGAATCACATGACTGTCTCAATAGATGCAGAGAAGGCATTTGAGAAGATCCACCACCCTTTTATGCTAAAAGCTCTGGAGAAACTAGGAATCCATTGAAAATTCCTCAGGATAATATAAAAGGCTGTGTATGACAAACCCGCCAACAGTGTGTGGAACAAGGGAAAAAACAGGAAAGCAACTCCTTTTGCAATAGCCTCAAAGGAAATAAAGTGCCTAGGAATTAATTTAGCTAAGAATGTAAAGGACCTTTTTGATGAAAGCTATAAAACCTTGAAAAAGGAAATTGAAGCAGAATGGAGGAAATGGAAAAACCTCCCATGCTCATGGATTGAAAGAATCAACGTGAAAATGGCAATCTACAAGGGCTGTCCACAAATTCAATTCAATACCCATAAATATCTCAATGAAATACTTTAAGGAAATAATAGAAGCAATCCAACATTTGCTATGGAACAATAAAAGAACCTGTATAGCAATTAATTATTCTGTTTTTGGAACTCAGCATGCCAGAATATTCATTGACAAATGCTACTTACATAAAATATTTCAGATATACAATGATACTTGGTATAAATTATTTAAATGAATACTGCATTTCTTTTATGACCAGAGATGTTGAGCATTTCTTCATGTCTGTAGGCCATTTTTGTTTCTTCTTTAGAGAAGACTCTCTTTAAGTCTTTGGCCCATTTTTTAATGGGATGGTTGTTACTTTGGAGATTAGTTTGGGAGTGATTCAATTTTTTGAGCTGTTGATATATTTTAGATATGAGGCCTTTGTCCACTGTATGGTTGGTGAAGATCTTCTCCCACTCTGTAGGTTTCCTAATTAATTTACTAGCTATGTCCTTTGCCATACAAAAGCTCTGCAGTTTAATGCAGTCCCACTTATCCAGGCTTTCTTTGATTTGTGATTCTTGGTCCTTATTAAGAAAGTTTTGACCTGTGCCAAGGAGGCCTAGTGAATTTCCTATTCCTTCTTGTAAAGTTTCCAGTGTGTCAGCTTTTACCTCCAGGTCTTGGATCCATTTGGAGTTAATTCTAGTGCAGGATGATAAAGAAGGATCCAACTTTAGTTTTCTGCAGGTGCTTAACCAGTTCTGCCAGCACAACTTGTTGAAGAGGCTATCTTTCTTCCATTCTATATTTTTGTCTCCCTTGTCTAAGATTAGGTGGCCATAGGTCTGTGGTTTAATATCTGGGTCATCAGTTCTATTCCATTGGTCTTCAGGCCTGTTCTTGTGCCAGTACCAAGCTGTTTTGATAATTATAGCCCTGTAATAGAGTCTAAAGTTTGGTATTGAAATTCCTCCTGCGCTTTTCTTTCTGCTAAGAAGTGTTTTTGCTATACAGGGTCTTTTATTATTCCATATGAAATTTTAGATTGCCTCTACTATTTCTTTAAAAAATGACATTGGGATATTGATGGGTATCGCGTTGAGTTTGTAGGTAGCCCTTGGCAAGATTATCATTTTCACGATGTTGATTCTTCCAATCCAGGAGCATGGGAGACTTTTCCATTTCCTTAGTTCTGCTTTAATTTCCTTTTTTAGGGTTTTAAAGTTTTCATTAAAAAGGTTCTTTACATTCTTAGTTAAGCTAATTCCTTGGTACTTTATTTTCTTTGAGGCTATTGCGAAAGGAGTTGCTTTCCTGATTGTTGCCTCGTTCCTCTCACTGTTGGCGTAGAGGAAGGCAGTTGATTTTTTAGGGTTAATTTTACAGCCTGCTACTCTTCCAAAGTTTTGAATCAGCTCAAGGAGCGTGGTAGTACAGTGCCCACTCTATTTCTTTTAATGAATTGTTTAGATGCCTCATTGTTTACTTCTTAACCTCATATACTTTTAAGTACTTTATGCCTTAATGATTCATAGGACATCAAATACATTATATATAAATGATCTCAGTATTGTCAAACCGAATGTCATATTTTAAATATCCATAAACAAGAAAAGCAACACAACTCTGAGTTTGAGCCCATTTTCCATAAATATTTAACATTTATATTTTAGATTCAATATAATATGGTCGAATTATTTGAATGTCTTCCCTTCCTTGGTGCATAGGAAAAGAAATCAGGGAGATAAATATGTCTAAAAGTCAAAGTGACCATTAACAATCTTTTGAAGCTTCCCAAACAACATGATGTATTTGTGTATTGAGAATAAAATTTGTTCTTCTTGGTTAAATAAAACGTCTTTTTGAGCTCAAATCTAACTAAATGTAATGGGTATACCCACCATTCTACTACCTGTATTTCTCTAAAGGAAAGTATGAACTAGGAAGGGAAAGGATATCTTACAATTAAAATTTTTCACAAGAGCATTTTTTTATTTTTTTTAATAATAGATTATTTTAGTAAGATTTCATGTTTAATGATGTGGCTCAAGATTTTTTTTGCCAGTCCTGGGCTTGAGCTCAGGGTCTGAGCCCTGTTCATGGACTTTTATCAAGGCTAGTGCTCTACCACTTGAGCCTCAGCACTGCTTCCGAATTTTTCTATGTATGTGGTACCGAGGAATTGAACCGGGGTCTTCGTGCATGCTAGGCAAGCACTCTACCACCAAGCCAAACTCCTGGTCCCGCACATGAACATTTTTTTTTAATGCTGGATCACTAACACTTTGATGACTTTAGACTCAAGCTCTGAAGTCCTGTCAGAAAGACATGAGATGCATGAGATACATTAAAGATAGATATTAAAGATATCTATTGTTCTTTCACCTTATTCCTGTGCCATAGTATTCTAGCTTGAAGCTGTTGAGATCTTTTTCAAAATAGGGAACTGAACAGTAGTTTTTAAATAAGAAGATTATATAAATATATCAAAAATCTAAATTTCACAGTATTTATATAGCAAATGTTTAGATGATGATGATATCTTAGTTTTTGTTCAACTTCCTTTCTTCATGTGGTAATGGCTATAGGGGCTTGAACTCAGAGCCTGTGCAATGTCCTTGATCATTTTACTGTCTTTTAAATGTTTTTCTTAAGCTCTACTACTTCAAGCATTTTGGTTGTTAAGTAGAACTAAGAGCGTCATACACTTTCCTGCCCAAACAGGCTTCAAACTACAATCTTAGAGCTCAACCTCCTGACTAGCTAACACTACATGACAGTACCACCAGTGTCCACATTCCAGTTCTTTTAAAAATCATGTTTTATATATTAGGATGAGTACACTCATGCAGTAGTGGAATAATTACAGAAAATTGTAGACTCCAGGTCTTGGTTCTTACATAGAAAACTTTAAAAAAAAAATAAAGATTTTTAAGAGAGGAGGTCTTGAATCCAAAGATTTACTGAAAGCAAGAAAGTGCCATTTAAGAAGCAGGCAGAGTTAAATTGTAGAAAAAAAAACTGTGACATTTTTATTTCCCCTTGCTCTACCCAGCTCTTGATATATAGTACGAAACAGTCTCATGGAAAAATGCCAATTACTAATTCCATACCAGAAGCCTAAAAGGGCCCAAAATACCTTTTTTTTTTTACTATTCTCACCTATATAACCTGTATTGAGTTGTCTAAATGACTTCTTTCAACATTGTTTCATACTTGGAATTCAGGAAAGAAAAGGCAGCTTTGCTGATATTTCAAGTGGCCACAGATACTCAAAGCATGTAAGAGCTTAAAGCACACCATAGATCCCTTCAGATGGGTTTTAATTTGTTTGGGCTCCCCAATTGCAAATCCGATTGACTATATGATCAAAGTTTCCAAATGTACAGGCTTTCTTGCCATGAAAAATTTCCCTTCCTTATAGGCAAGAAGTAAGTAGTCTTTTCTTTCCCCCACTGAGGGAACAAAGACTGGGTGAAGACTTGAATCTCATCTGATAGTAGAAAACATTCTGTTCATGGGATCATGATCAAATTAAGAATCACGTAGGGAGGTCAGTTCACGGTCCTAATGTCTTTTTCTTTTGTGGCTTTTCCATTGCTTTCAAATAAACATACTCTTATAAATCTTAAACATTTCCCTGCTTTTTGTTCTTGTAAGAGAAAATGAACCTGCATCAAAATATTATTTATGCGTGCTGAAACACAGATATCCCTTGAAAACTTCATGGTAAATGAAATTGATCACAAAAATGATGAGTAATTCTACATCCATATACTGTAAAAATCAGGCAAATTTATAAACACGGAAAGTAGAAAAAGTCATTGTCAAAAGTATTTGTAGGAACATAGAGTTATTGTTTAATTGATATAGATCTTTAGTACTGGAAGATAAGATGAAGTTCTAAAGATAGGTGGTAATGATATTGCCACAGCAATATAAGTGTACTTAATTATAATGAATTATAAACATTAATATTGTCAAATTCATTAATTTAATGTTATGTATAGGAAGCACACTGAACAAAAAAAACAACTATTTAAATAAATGGAACTATACTTGATTTGCAAATTGGTTTGCCATGGGCTTTAAAATCTGAAAATGTACAAACTAGAAAATGAGAAAATTTTAATTTCTTTTTTCTCCATAGAATAATAGTGTACACAAAAATGTCACTGTTTCATGGTTATCACAAAAAACAGATTACAAATATAGCCTATTTGTTCATACAAGTGAATATAATATCAGAGAGAGTGAACGAGATACTTATCTATGAGGAACATTGGAAGGAGGAAAAATATTAATCAGATTATGAAAACATAAAAGGAAGTAATGAGAATAATAGAACTTTTTTCATTAAAAGTCTCAAAACTGCCTAGGCTTTAATTAGATTCATGGTATTTCATAATTATTTGCAAATTGATAACAACAAACACAATAGGCAAGAATAGTCAAGTGTTTTATTTCATGCCATAGACTGTAAATGAAGCTTTTTTGTAGTACTAGTAGGTTCTCAGGATTCTATCCTGAAAAGAACTATAATAAAATTTCTAAAAATGGTTATTTCAACATATAAACTAGGAAAGATCCTAAATCCTATATGAAGATAAATGAGTATTATATTTTCATTTACTCTCACTATTTTTTGAAAACTACCTGCATAAATGATTCTCATGTTATTTAATTTAATTTAAGGCAATGACATGCAACAATCAGGCTATAAGTAGCACTCTATACAGAAATAAAAGCATTGAACTATTATAAATTACAATAAAATATTTTCTTTGATAAAAGTGAAGAGTTCAGAAAATTGGTACAGATAATTTCTTTGTTGTTATATAAACACAACAAAAACAGGTAAGTTGCATATATTTACTGTTCCTAATTTTTTCACGGTATGGTGTGTGTGTGTGTGTGTGTGTGTGTGTGTGTGTGTGTGTGTGTGTGCACATGCATGAATGCAAGAATTCAGGGCCTCAAGCTTTCATGTGTCTTTTTCCTTTATGGCTGATACTCTACCACTGAAACAGAGCTTTATTTTTTTACTTTTTGGCTGGTTGATTGGTAATAGGAATCTTACTGTCTTTTTGCATGATCTGGCTTCAAAATCAGATCTGAGCATCATTAGAAGCTAGGATTACAGGCATAAGCCATCTGGGCTAATGCACTGGACTTTATAATGTATTTTATCTTGAGCATAAAGCAACAAGAAGGCAGAAACAACACAATGCAAATCAATCTAAGTTTCTTTGATATATACTATGTATTAAATATTTGATTTGAACAGGCACTGTACTATACAGAGATCATATGTGGGTTAAAAGAAGCTGCTTGTTCTTGTGGGCTCTGGTACCTCACAGCACCATTAATACTATTTCCAATATTTGTCCAGCTGAAAAATATAAATGTATTTTTCTCAGTTTATTGCAATCAAAATGTTCAAATAAAATGATATTCTACATCTGTTTGGTAGTATTTTTTTTGCCAGTCCTGGGCTTGAGCTCAGGGCCTGAGCACTGTCCTTGGACTTTCTCAAGACTAGATATCTATCACTTGAGCCTCAGCACCACTTCCGGCTTTTTTCTATGTATGTGGTACCGAGGAATCAAACCTGGGTTGTCGTGCATGCTAGGCAAGCACTCTACCACTAGGCCAAACTCCTGGCCCCCTGTTTGATAGTATTTTTATAAATACCTTTCATAACTACCATGGACTATATCAATTATTTGAGTCAAACTTCATTACGATGCCTGTACTCCAAATTAGGGAAAACCTCATAAGTTTTTATGCATCTCTTATTTAAATAATTCTTTTTATATTCAACACTCTTTTCTTCAAATCCAAGTTTCTAATCCTAAGAAAGAATATGTACTCATTGTATTTAACAAGTTACAATAAAAGACATTGTTGGATGACTGCTTAAGTGGTCACAATCAAGTATTAAAGTTAAGAAATGTGGCTATGTAACTTAAATACAATATAGAGTGGCAAAAGAGAATAGAAGACTTTGAGAAGATTTTAAAGAAAAATTTGTCGGTTATCATCATTTATTGACTCATTAGAGAACCTCTACTTTGAAGGGACATAAACTAAAATGTTATTTAATAAATGAAGACCTAATACAAAGTAGTCTATTTCTCATCATATAAATTAGTGTACACATCGATTTATTAAATCACTAACATTCATTAATCTTAATTATCATTCTCTCACAACATTTTGCTAAAGATGAAATCACCGTGAAAGACAATACACTGGAAAAAAAGAGAGAAGAAAAAAGAATGCTTTGACATTGGTAAGAACTTAATTTTAATGAAGAAAGGAAGGGCTAACAATCTAAAATTGGGAGCAACCATCCCAACAAATATTAATATTACCAGCTTCCTTTTATATATTAGTAAATTATTAAATATCCTCTTGAGAACTACTATATAGTCAGAAGTAGTATAACTACTACTTCTGACTATATTTCAGTAGAAGTTCTATGCTGAGATTTCATGCTACTGAATTAGGAAAAATCAATAATCACTGGCGATGTGTAGAAGGACTATGTTTGAGGCTAGTAATTATATGAAAGCTAACTTTGAAATAGTTATATGAACAAGATGAAGGGTGGGGGTGGGGGGAAGGAAATGGGGACCAAAACATGAGAAAGGGTATCCACGTTTGTGAAGTAATGCACCTTCTATCTGGTGCATATGATATAACCCTTCTATTAATTACAATAAAATATATGAAAAAAGAAATAGTTATTTGAAAGTATTTTAATAACACCCATATAGAGGAATAGATCCTGAGTTCAAATTCTAGTATGGACACACACATACACACACACACACTCACACACACACACACACACATGTCATATAATAAGTTTTGAAAACTGAGCATTGAATATAGTATAATGTGTTAACCTCAGAAAACAGGTTTTACTTGCTTAGGGTTTGTTGATACTGCTGATGAGGTTTTCAATAACTTACCTGAAGCAGTTCTAAGTCATTGTTCTTTTGTAATTTGCAGACATTGAAGTCTTCTCAGTTACACTAGAGGTCATCAAGTGATTATCCAGATTCCCTTAATCACTTTAAGCATATAAATCCCCTAGCCTTTTCCAAGAGCCGCTTTGGCAAGCAGGTTACAATTCTGCTTTTATCTTTATTATTTGATTGCACAAACCATATTTTAGTTAGAAAGCTTTGAAGAGGGCCTGTCATGTCTTTGGATGGTGTTTAAACCCTACTTTAAGTTTATGAAAGACATACAGGAATACTACATTTCTCCCAAATAAGCCACATATTCTTAATGCCTTTAGTAGACAACTAATCCTCATATTGTCCTTCTACAGATGCCTTGGAAGATTTATTTATTCTGAGTATTGTTGCCATCTCATCTAACTTCAATATTAAACAACCACTAGATGATTTTTGATAAATGACATAGGATAAATAAACTATCAATAACTATTAATTGATTCCATATATAAATGAGTTGTACAAATATGAAGCTCCAGATCACAGACAGAATAGGAAATTAATGAAAAAGTTTCTACACCTATTTTTTTCTCTCCAGTGACTATAAAGGTATGTTTCTTGTCTATTTTTATTGTCACCCCATTATGATTACAGTTTACAAGTGTATCACATAGCTGAGGGGGAACATACAGGAGAAAACAAAATGAAATAACACACACTTTCTGTGCGCTATGATTTAGCCATTTTTTTCCTGGTGAATATTCCTCCTAACTGTTATGCTTCTTTTGTTCAATTGATTCATTTCTGAAAAAAGCTGATTTTTGTGTTTTACCTGTATTCTCATTACTTTTATGCTAAAGCAGATATTCAGAGTTTCTGTATCAATTAAGGTAGTTCTATTTGTTTTGTGGACATATAAAAGTGATAGAAAACTGAAAAGCCAAAGTGAAGATTGCAAAAAAGTTTCCAATATATATTCTACAAAATTTGGAAGAATGAGGGAAAGGATAGGTAGTGGATGGATGGGTAATAATATTGAAAGGGATGACATTGATCAAGATGTATCATATTAAAAAACTGCTTTGTTAAATGTCTAGTTTTTTGTACAACTACTTACATATAATTGCATATATATCAGTGTCACTAATTTAATAGGCAGCTGAATGAATTGAACAAATATGGATTTTGTTTTGATTTTTGAAAAATAGTGTAGTTATTATTCAGCTCTAAATGGAATTTGTGTTTGGTTTGTGTTTTGTCTTAATACTTCAGTACTACCAGCTTAGTTTTTTTCTATGCTGAATTACTTGTTATTTCAATCTGATTTGTTTAATCTTGGTTTTACACATAAAATAACTTCAATCTGATTTTTTTTGCCAATTTGTGGTTTTCACATTCTTTTTTAGATATTTAGACCTACATCATCTTAGAGAATATCGGTACAGTATTAAAGTAGTTCTGATCTAAGACTGGAAGCACTAGCCAATTTTCAAACAGAGGCTACTTAAACTGCTGTATCTATTATACATGTAATTACAAGTATTCTTATGGGTGCTGCATTTAGTTTTTGATATTGATATTCTATGCTTCCAAAAATTCTACAATACCATTTTTTGCTTTTCTCTAATATCATTATGGATACATAACATGGAGATGAAGCCTTGTGCTGCTGCATAACATTAGTTTATAAACCTGCTTAATTAATATTGAATCTCAATAAGTTTTGTTTGCTCAACTAAAAAAAATTGGCCAAGATCTCTTCCCACGCCCTTTGCCTAAGACAGGACAAGGAACTCTGTTACTTCCCCCAAAATGGTATTTTTCTCATATGTGAAAAGAGAATGTTGACAAGTAATGTACTCATTCCTTATATAACTGTAACATCTCTGACATCAACCTTACAATAAAATAAAATTAAGTTAAATTATTAAATCTCTTTCCACAGTTACAACTATTTATGTTTTAAAAATTATGAAGGGAATGTCCAACCCAACTTTCCTTATGAATACCATTTGAACTTATTTGTGTATATTTGATCAGACAATATAGATGTTATTAATTAAAAGATACAGTGAAATACCTAATTAAAATTCGTACTTCTTACCATCTTTTATCTATGTCAAAATGCCATCCAAAATATTGTTTTATGTATTTATAGCTTTCTCTCAAATATAACCATTTCTCAGACTTTTTAGGATAATCATGATAGGTTTGTATAAACTCAAGTATTTCATAGGATGTCCTCAATTTGATTCCACCTTATCTTTCTCATAGTAAAAATTGGTGTGATTGGGGAGAAAGATCACAGTAGTTGAAGTATTATTCTCATCCCATCATAATCAGATATATATTTTCATTAACTTACTACAGTTTATGTTTGCGTGGCCTAGTAATGTGATAGTGTTTCAGTTATCCAGTTTATACATTGGGAAAGTAACTTCATGTGCACATTACTTATCATACACTTTGGAAATAAGTTTTTAAACTTAGCTGAAATTTGGGGGTTTAAACAGTTAAACTTCACTGCACTGCTAGTGGAAATGTAACCAGTTCAACCACTCTGGAAAGCAGTATGGAAATACTGAAAAGACCAAACAATCGCAGTCCTAGGCATCTACCTAAATGATCACAAACAAGGCCTCACTAAAGCTATTAGCACATCTATGTTCACCACAGCATTATTAGCTAACATACGTAACCAAGTCATATGCTCTTCAGTCGAGGAATGGATCAAAAAGATGTGGCATATATCCACAATGGAATCTATGCTTCCATCAGAAAGAATAATAGTTTACAGAAGGAAATGGAAAGACTTGGAAAAATATTAAGTAATCAGACCCAAAGAAACATAGGCTCCGTATTTTCCTTTATTTGTAATAATAAGTATATGTCTAGAATAGTCCTACCAGAAGGTCACAGCATCTTAATAGCTATGTACATATGACCATATAAAATAATGCTTATCAAAATGATCTCCAAGCTATGGAAACAAGAGGTTTATTGTTTTTGCTGTTGTTTTCAGTATAATGTGTGAAATTCTTTCTTTTTCCCCTTTTTGCTTTATCACCTGTCATCACTGTTTTTTTTATTCTTGTACCTTGTGCCTTGTATATCTGAATTGGGGGAGGAAAGCGAAATAAAATGGTAAGACAAAGGACAAAGGGTGAACCAATGTAACAGTGATGCAAGACTCTATGCCGGAAATGAGTTTTACAGTTGGGAGGGGTGGGGATTCATGCAGGAGAGAAAGCAGGAGAAAAATGAGGGAGAGTGTAACAATGTTCGTAAATAAAAGTACTCATTGCTTACGTAATTGTAACCCTTTTCTATATTACTTTTCATTTAAAATTTTATTTTTCCCTTTTTCTTTCTTTCTTTCTTTCTTTCTTTCTTTGTTTCTTTCTTTTTCCTCCCTCTCTCTCCCTCCCCCCTCCCTCCCTCCCCCCCTCCCTCCCTCCCTTCCTCCCTCCCTATCCCTCTCTCTCTCTCTCTCTCTCTCTCTCTCTCTCTCTCTCTCTCTCTCTCTCTCTCTCTCTCTCTCTCTCTCTCTCATCTAAGACTGGAGTTTGAACTCCTCCACCTTTTGTTTTCTTTTGCCAGTCCTGGGACATGAACTCAGTGCCTGAACACTGTCCTTGGACATTTTCCTCAAGGCTAGTTCTCTACCACCTGAGCCACAACACCACTTTTGGCATTTTTATATATGTGGTACCAAGGAATTGAATGTAGGTCTTTATGCATGTTAGGCAAGCACTCTACCACCAGGCTAAACTCCTGTCCCTCACTTTTCATTTTAAAGGAGGGTTAAACTTCATCTTACTGGATAGATAATACATATTTATCTGAAATTCTATGCAGCAAACTTGTCATGATATTTTAAAACCTTTTGACTAAACTACCTAGTGGTATTAAATGATGATTTTATGTAGTGTGCATGATGTAACATTCCTTTTAGTGGCAGTTTGCAACTGTCTCATTTTGTACAAGACATATCGTAAACTTCTGGAATTTAGAAAGCATAAAATGTTTAAAAATTTCTATATAAGTGCTTTGATAATGAAGATATCATTTTTCCTAACAGAAAACGTTATATTCTTGATGTTACAACATATATTTCATGGAACTTTAGAGAAGTGATATAGAATTCTAAAATCACCAAGTGAGTGTCATTCAACTAATATTATTAATAGAGTATTTGATGTTCATTGTTACTGAAGCTGCTTTTTGTAATTAAAATTTACTTTGTAAGCTTTGTTCTGTTTCTGAATATAATTCTTAATTACTGCATGTGATTCCTAAGCTTGGCATCTGCATTAATCTAAACAGTGCAAACAAATGCAATTTAGGCCAGACGCTGGTGGCTCATGCTTGTAATCCTAGCTACTCAGGAGGCTGAGATCTCTGGATCTTGGTTCAAAACTAGCCTGAGCACAAAAGTCCGAGAGACTCTTATCTCCAATTAATCACTGAAAACCCGGAAGTGACTACTGTGGCTCAAGTGGTAGCATGCTAGAGTAGCTGAAGAGCTCCAGGACAGTGCCCAAGCCCCAGAGCTCAAGCCCCAGGACTGAAAATAAAAAAATGAATGGATAAATAAATAAATGTAATTTAGTACACCAGCATTTTGATAGTATCTCTATGTTAATACAACTAAATAACAATAAGCAATGCTTATCTCTTAAAATAACCGAAGTATCCTTTGAAATATTTGGAAACTATGATTTTTTTATTCCTAAAATAATAGTGTGATACACCAGTTATCTACATCCCTCTGAATAGTAGGAGCATTTCTTTTGCAGACATAGGAAGACAAGTCAAGAATATGACTGACTAGCCAGACACGTTGGCCTAAGCCTGTAATCCTAGCTACTTAGGAAGCTGAGATCTAAGGATTGCGGTTCAAAGCCAGCTAGGGAATTAAAGAACCTGAGATTCTTATCTCCAATTAATTACTAGAAAACAGGAAATGGAGCTGTTGCTCAAGCGGTAGGGCGGTAGCCCTGTGCTGAAGGGCTCAGGGACAGCACCCAGGCTGAGATTTAAAGTCCCATGACCCTCAAAAAAAAAAAAAAAGGAAAGAATGTGAATGACTAAAGACACAATGAGAATTGAACATATTTCACTTTTTTATTTTTTGCTGATAAAATATAAAATAGAGGGCCGGGAGTTTGGCCTAGTGGTTAAAGTGCTTGCCTAGCATGCATGAAGACCCGGGTTCGATTCCTCGGTACCACATACATAGAAAAAAAGCCGGAAGTGGTTCTGAGGCTCAAGTGGTAGAGCTCTAGCCTTGAGAAAGTCCAAGGACAGTGCTCAGGCCCTGAGCTCAATCCCAGGACTGGCAAAAATATATATATATATATATATATATTTATATATACATATATGAGTTAATTTCCATTTAGATCATACTAAGTAAAACTTGATTGTAGTTTGAAATTTTTGTGGTTGCAATTGGTGAGTCATATAACTCAGTCTCAAAACTTGTACCAATTTTATAAATTTTTTCTTTGAAATTCTCTATTACTTCACCTCAACATTTACCTTCACCAATTTACATCTTAAATAATCTTGAATATCTTTCATGATTTAAATAAACATGACATTAATATTGCTCCTTAAAATTTTTGAGTTCTCACTATATATAAATGTGTTATGTTACTTAAGTTCTATGCACAATGAACTATAGGAATTCTCTACTTTAGAGATGATCTTGTCCATACTACAAATAAATATTACATGTTTTGAGATGGTGAAATTATTTATAGAATATTATATTAGGTCCGGGAGTTTAGCCTAGTGGTAAAGTGCTTGCCTAGCATACATGAGGACCCAGGTTCAATTCCTCGGCACCACATACATAGAAAAGAATCTAGAAATGATGCTGTGGCTCAAGTAGTAGAGCTCTAACTTTGAGAAAGCCAAAGGACAATGCTCAGGCCCTGAGTTCAAAGCCAAGACTGGAAAAAAAAGAATATTATTTTAGGACGTCATTTTAAAGAACTCAATGACAAACAGCTTAGGGAATGCAATGATGGCTCATTTTATGTGTTTACTATACCATAGATTGACAAGATTTTTGTCTAAGGATATGTATGTATGAGATTAACAGCTCAATTAGTAGATTGTATAAAGCAGTTTGCCATCCTCAATGTGAATAGGATACACTAAAATTTTTGAGACCTCAATTAGCATGAAAGACTGAATATTGAAATATTTAATTGCCCAGTTTTTCACTCAACAATGTGCCTTTAATCATATAATTCAAGAACTGTTAGAATAAATACAATTTTATTTCTTCATTTAATTATTTTAATATGTCAAAATATTAGTTTTTTTTACTTTTTCTCCATTAAGTAAGTCAGTCCTCATTATTTCTCCAACAGCTTCCTAACCCGTGCCTTGTCTACAAACAATTATCGTTACCCTCAACATTAAAGTAATGTACACATAAACTAATATTTTCTTTAGTAATATATATATAGTATTTTTTTCTTTATTAGTCATTTGTAGTGCTTGAACTCTGGGCCTAGGCACTGTACCTGCGATCTTCAGCTCAAGGCTAATGCTCCACCAGTTTGAGCCACTGCGCCACTTCCAGTTTTCTGGTGGGTAATTGGAAATAAGAGTCTCGTGTACTTGGGTTGGCTTTGAACTATGATCCTCAGATCTCAGCCTCCAGAGTAGCTAGGATTACATGTGTGACAGCACCAGGCATCAACTGAGAGTTTTTATGAGTTTTTCAGACAGTGAACATACAATAATGATCAAGAGAATTGTGGTAGTTTTACTCATGAACTTCTCATAGTTGGAGGAAACAAAATAGTTAATGAAAACAACAAATATGATTTTATAATAGATAGGAAAAATAAAACAATACCATGGAGAAAAGAGATACATAAAATCTAGGCTACAAGAATATGTTTAGCTGGGCGCGGTGGCTCACTTCTCTAATCCTACCTACAGTCAGTATCCTTGAGTGAAGAGTCCAGGGACAATGCCCAGAGCCAGGGAAAGGGCAATAGGTAGCTGTTAGCTAAACTTCTCAGGGACAGTGGTCAGGCCAAGTTCAAGCCCCATCTCATACACACACACACACACACACACACCACACACACACACACACACACACACAGAGGAATGAGTTTAAAAAAACTGTGAGAAAGATAACTAAATGAAATAAATTACCTATGTAGAAATACTGATCAAATTTTGGTATGTTACAGGTTTACAAAAGTAAAACTTAAAAATAGAGAAATGTTAGTTGCTGCTTTTGGAGTTTTAGGCTGAAGAAAAGTAATGAAAGATCTACTCTTACCTTTTATTCTTTGAGCAATATAATTACTACATACATGCCAAACTTGTCTTAGCACATAGATCAATTTTAGGGTTGTGAAAAGAGTAATATGTAAGAGTTCTTATATGTCTGGAAGGTCATTTACTTTGGTCTGTTATCAGGAAATCATACTCTATCATCTGCACATATACATATTATATATATATGTACATATATATGTTTATATATATACACACAAATAAAGACTACTTTGTGGCTGTTTGCAGCAAGGGAAAAATTAAACATTAATTCTATAAGAACATACTATAGTTTCTTGGAATAAAAAGAACTACTTTGTGGCCGGGAGTTTGGCCTAGTGGTTAAAGTGCTTTCCTAGCATGCATGAAGACCCGGGTTTGATTCCTCGGTACCACATACATAGAAAAAAAGCCAGGAGTGGTGCTGAGGCTCAAGTGGTAGAGCTCTAGCCTTGAGAAAATCCAAGGACAGTGCTCAGACCCTGAGCTCAAGCCCAGGATTAGCAAAAAAAAAAAAAAAGAACTACTTTGTGTAACAGTTTATTTTTTATGAAATTCTTGATTCTTTAATCAAGATTGCCAGATGTTTTATAAGATTACACTTTTATTCTTATATTTATGGGCAATATTTTTATCCAGGTTACACTTTAGTTATAATTTTATTGTAGTTTAGTTCTGTTATCACAAATGTACTTTAGAGTGAGAATTAAATGAGTACTAAAATCACAAAAAGTAACTACATCAATCATAGCCTTCTCCACTAATACATTTGACTTGAACAATTTATAATATCTGTTATTTTTAATTAAATATTTTGATATGCACATTGTTCTAGCATTATTACTATTACTTTAATAAAATGATGACAATCAATTTTGATAACATAATTTGTTATATGGATATATAATGCATATATATATTAATGATAGCACATCTGTATATAATAACATAATAAGGATTTTATTTTGGTGACATATTTCTATTTACTTCTATTATGAATAAAATATTGCTATCATGCTATTCAAGGAAAAGATGATAATAAATATCAAAACATTGACAGCAAATACATACTCATTTCTTTTTGGTTCATTTATGAAAAACAGACTCCTATTTCTTTTCTTTCTTTTTTTTTCTTTTTTTTTATTGGTCATGGGGCTTGAACTCTTTTCCTGAGCACTGTCTCTGCACTCTTCATCTCAAGGCTAGCACTCTACCCTTGATCCACAGTGCCACTTCTACTTATTTCTATTAATAGGAAAAAATGTTTATGTTGAGTGGTGCTATGATGTATTTTCAAAAGTTTGTAACCAAAATTAGCATACATTTTGACTAAACATGAAAATATTTTCATCAATATGCTAATTTTCATTGGGCTAAAAATAATATTCATTTTCATGCTGTGTGTGCTGAGATAACAAGAAAATCCTTTCACAGGAAAAGTATGTGTTGATTCAACTATATGCACTATTATATTACATTCTTTTTATGACAATCCATTCACATTACTTCCAGAGAGAAAGAGATTTAATTTCTGCATGTAGTACACATTTGAAAATTTAGAGGTAGTTATCTATAATGTGTTTAATAATACCACACCATCAGAGGTCAAGTATGGATGTTTCCTCTCCACAAATAGGTACATTTTTTTTTGCCAGTTCTGGACTTGAGCAGAGGGCCTGAGCACTGTCCTTGGATTTTTTTCTCAAGGCTAGAGCTCTACCACTAGAGCTACAGCAGCACTTCTGCTTTATCTATATATGAGGTACCAATAAATCGAACCCAGTTATTCGTGCATGCAAGGCAAGCACTCTACCCACTAGGCGAAATTCCAGGCCGATAAATAGGTACTTTTAATGGGGTTAGGAAACTGTTCTTAAATGACTTAGCATTTTAAAACACACAAAACAGATTGGTGTCAGACTTGGAAAGTAGGAGGTTATAATGAAAATGCTTCCCTTGATTTCTTCTGGAAGTACTAAATGTTAGGTAGAGTTTTGAATAGGGATTCAAATTCTATACTAAAGATTTTGGAAGTTATTTTATCAGTGAATTAATTTTCAGTAGAACTAAAAATTGTGTTAGAGTTCATCACTTTTCACTATCACCAATTAATGTTAAAGAATTCAAGCTGATATATTATTAGTGAAATGCTCTACATATGAATGAGTGTATATTTGTATTTGTTTGAATCTATACATATTTGTGTATATATATTCATATTTGTGTATATAAATTTGTTCTATAATTGGAAATAGTCAACTAAAATGCCTTTGTCAAATTTTTCAAAATTGTTTCAAAAACCTAGATTTTCAAAAACGATACTTGAAAATTGCTACCAACAATATTATGATTGGACATTATTATTAATGCCTTTCATTTTAAAATTTTCGTCTACTTTCTTTTTTTTTTTTTACTTGAGACTGGGACCTGAACTAAGTACCAGTCACTTCCACTCATTGGCTAGCACTGAACCCACTGAGCCATGTCTCCAATCCTTCATTTTTTTAAAATTACTTAAGTCTGCATGTTACTTACAGTCTAAGTTACAATGGAAAATTAAATTTTATTACTCATTCTCCTATGGCATTCTCTCTTGAAGTAATGACTACTGTGGCCTTTCATAGTTTGGAATGTGTGATATAAAGGAAGATAAGTTGATGTGACACTTTCACATTGGGATTTTATATAAAAGTCGATATAACAAGAAAAACAGCCTATGATAAGTATAAATCTGCCTTTGAATGGTGATCTTATTGATCTTAGTTTCCTGAGTGACAACAGTAAGCAGTGAGCCACTGGCAATTAGTTTCTTGGCTTTTATTAATCTATCTCATATGTGCATTAAAAATTTTCATATTAGGGCTGGGAGTTTGGCCTAGTGGTAGGGTGCTTGCCTAGCATGCATGAAAACCTGGGTTCGATACTTCAGTACCATATACATTGAAAAAAGCTGAAGTGGTGCTGTGGCTCAAGTGGTAGAGCACTAGCCTTCAGAAAATTCCAAGGACAGTGCTCAGGCCCTGAGTTCAAGCCCCACGACTGGCAAAACAGTTGAATATTAATTACATACAAGTATTTATTATTTGATTAAATGGATAATACATAGTACTTATGATAACACAATATTAATCTTAAAGCACTCGGCCTATTGGTGTACATATGCAAGCTCTACAGTTCAGAAGTTGAAACAAGGGATAATAAATTTGAGGCGAGAGTGGGCTATATAGTCAGACCCTCTTTATTTTTCTTTCTCAGGGTTTATCTCCCGTCATTGTTGTATCTGACTTTGGTACCAGTGTACTATATATACATTAATTTGTGAATTTAAATCAGGGAAGGGAAGAGAAAAAACAAGATTATGAAACAAAGGATAAAGGGTGAACCAGTATAATAGCGATATTCACAGGACAATATGTTGGAAATGAACTTTGGAGGGAGGGAAAGTGGAAGAAAAACATGGGAAGGGGTAACAATATTCAAGAAGTAATGTATTCACTACCATATGAATGTAACAGTAATCCCTCTATACATCACCCTGCAAAAGTAAAATTAAAAAAGTAAAACAAACAAAAACAACTATCACTGAACAAATAAAAAATACTCACATTTTTCTTGAGTTTCTTGTTCTGCCCATTTGAAAATAGGAGCAAGATTAATACTAAACAAGATTATAATTTTACAGATATAACCAACCTAGTCCATTTTAGTTGGCTGACAATAGATATTCACACCTTTGGATTGGTAATATCACTCTCTCTTTCTTTTTGTGCACTTACATACAAATCTAATACAACCACGGATTACCCATTTATGACCAAAACAATAAGCCCCTCAATCCAATCTTTATTGTATTTAAGTCCCTCTGGACCTAGAGTATAGTTGAATACCTAGATACACAGCATTGCTCAACAACCATCAGATGTAGATCCATGCATTATAAGAGTTGAAGGATGAACAGAGGACCAGAGATATAAAAATAATATGAAAGACAACAAGGGAGGTAGGAAAAGAATAATTCAGGAGTGTAAGATTATTATAGTAATGAAGAAAAGGTATCGTGTAAGGATAACTGACCTAAGGTGATAGACAGGTAGAATATTTGAGTAGAAAGTTTAGATAAACTTGGATAAAACTTATGAAAATAGGAAGAGTAATGAGAAGAATATATAGAGAAAAGAGGGAGGTAGATATAGGAGATTTTAATGATACAAATTTTAAAAAAAGAAAAAACAACAACAAAATAAAACAGAACAAACTCACACACACACACACACACACACACACACACACACACAAAGAAAAGAAGAAAAGGTGGGGGGAGATTCCTCACTATTGTGAGTATCTCTTGGGTAAGAGATACTAGGGTTGAGAACCAGGAGTTGAAAAAACAAGGGACTGTATCAATATAGATATCATTTTTATTCAGACTGTACCCAGAGCTGTGTCTGTGTTTCTAGGAACAACCATAGTGACAGAAGGAATGTGGGAAAAGAGAGGAGAAAATAAAAGAATGAATCATAACATTAGAAAAGAAGGTGTAGGTAAAATGGCAAAGAGAAAATAAGAACACATAAAATTTGCAAATGAAAAGTGGTAGAAGAATAATAAAATAAAAAAGGTATTCTTCAGGTTTTTTTGGGGGGGCTGGATAGGAAACTGTGTCTCCACTAAATTTGAGATCCAAACACTTCACAAAGAGTTTTTCTCTTCTGATTTGGCTTTGCGGTTTTTCTGATCAGATTGCTTGATTGGGAAAACAAAGCTGAAAGATTCGCGGGTGGCTTTGTTTACCTGGTCTGTGGCTGGCACAGGGGAGGGACTTCAGCAGCGCTGGGGCCGGATTTCTGGCTAAAGGATCTCTGGGAAATTCTTTGCCATTTAGAATGATAGCGCTATCAGCAACACCTCTCAGGCTCCATCAGGCTCCAATTGCTTTGGCCGGGTCTTTGCCAGCAGTCAAGATGGCGCTGCTCTCAGCTTGTGGAGGAGGGGGCTCCCTCCCAATGCCGTTCCTCGAGCAGGCAGAAGTGGAAACTTCTCTTCGGAGGTACTCACAAATTGCTGGATTCTCCGGTTCCGTGAAGCTGGCAGGTCCGTGCAAGGCCATGTGTCGGTTCTGGGTTCGCGCAGGGTCTGTGTGGCTCTGTCTGCCGCTGGCAGGTCTGCGCCACCGAGAAGCACTGTCTGCTCCGCTGCTGGCCGTGGCTCCATGCTGTCTTCTCGTGCTGGTATTCTTCCTTTTTCCTCTCTGACTGAGATCTCTGTGGAGCTAAAGCTTACTTAGGATCAATTTTTGGTAAAGAACTGTCTCCTACGCTGTCAGAACTTGAATCTTGGCGGGAGCTCAGTATGTCTCACACTGAACCACCGCCGTCTTCAGCCCATCCCTCCGGTTGTTGTTTTTAATGTACTATATGGAGTCATTTACTTTTTCTTTTGTTTTCCCTTCTATAGTTTATTCCCTGTTGTTGCTAAATGTGATTTAGGTACCTGGTGGATTGAATATACATTTATTTGAATTAGGGAAGGGAAGGAGAACAACAAAATGTTGAGACAAAGGATAAAGGGCAAACCAGTGTCACAGTGATGCACACAAAGCAGTATATTAGAAAGTAACTCTACAACTTAGAGGGGGCAAAAGGACGGAGAGTGGGAGCAAAGCATGGGAGGGATAACAATGTCCACTATGAACTGTACTTACTATGTATGGAATTGTAACCCCTCTGTACATCACTCTGGCAATAAAATTACATTTAAAAATAAATAAAATATTAGAGTAGTATTTTAAGCTACGATATATATGAATGTATATATATATACATATATGTATATATACATACATATATATCCTTGTATAATTTTAAATTTGCCCACTAACATTTCCTTATTACACATAGATGCACAGTTCTCGTGTCATTTTAGGAAAGAATTTTCACCTATTTTGATTTTATTAGCTGAAAACCTCTAGTGTTTGAATTTTCTAGGAGCTCTCAGTTCATTTATTTTTTGTTTGCCAGTCTTTGTTTGAACTCAGGGCCTTAGCACTGTCCTTGGGCTTTCTCAAGACTAGAGCTCCACCACTTGAGACACACCACACCACCACTTCTGGCTTTTTCTATGTATGTGGTACAGAGGAATCAAACCCAGGTCTTCATGCATGCTAGACAAGCACTCTATCATTAGGCCAAACTACCAGCCCCAAGTTCTCAGTTTTTGAGCAAATTTTACATCTTCTCAAAGACATTTCTCTCCAATGTCTGAAAAAAGTATAAAGATGTATAGATAATCCTTGCTATAATTCTTGGTTCAGCTGGCAAAAATGGATTTGTGGCATGGTAGAGGTAGATAGCTTACCTTTGCATGTCTTGCTCTAAAAAATGGAGCCTGTATCAGTATGCATGCTACAAACAAGTATCAGTCAAACAAGTACTCCATATTTTCTCATAATATAAATAGAAAATATTCAGCCTTCAGAGAACATCACACATGATTAATATTAGCAATGATCATCCCATAGTTAATATGTACTCTACAGTTTCAATTATCTGAAAGTATAAAATGTAAACAAGCATGATAATTATAGCTTAATATTATTGGGAATAAAATTAGAGGGAGTGATCCTTTGTTTGATGAAGATGCTAGAGTATAGAAACTACTATAAAAATCTGAAAATAGAAATGTAAAAATTTTCACCGGAAACAACAAGAATTCATGATACATTTTAATAGACATTCCAATGATTGGTTGATTTGAAAATTATTTTAATTTAATTTTATCGTCAAGGTGATGTACAGCCGTACATTTTTTGTTGAACATTTTTACCCATCCCTCATTTTTCTCCCACTTTCTCTCACCCTAACTCCCCCAGCCCAACTTAAAAAGTTCATTTTCAACATACTGCCTTGTATCACTGTTACACTGGCTCATCCTTTGTCCTTTGTCTCACCATTTTGTTGTTCCTCTTCCCTTCCCTAATTAAGGTAACCATATATACAAATACAAATACAAATAAAATGACAACAGGGGAAAAATGAAAGGCAAGATGAGGGTAGGGGAAGGGGGAGGGAAATGGGGACAAAAACATGAAAAGGGGTAGCAATGTCTTTTAAGTAATGCACCTTCTATCTGGAGAATATAATGTAACTCTTCTATTAATCACTATAAAATATATTTTAAAATAAATAAATTAATTAATTACTTCACATAGTACATTAAAAACAGCAGCCACAAAAATATCTTATTTCCTTATGCTGGACTTCATTTTGTTTAGCATCATTTTATATGGTCATATGTACATACCTATTAAGCTATTATGATTCGCTGCTAGGACTAACCTAGACATTTATTAATGATTGCAAATAAGAGAAACCACAGAATCTTGTTTCTTTGTGTTTGACTTATTTCACTTAATATGATTTCTTTCCCAATCTTCCCATTTCCTTATGAATGGTGTAAAGTCATTCTTTGTAATGGCAGCTTAGAATTCCATTGTGTAGATATATCATTTTGATCCATACATCCACTGAGGGGCATGTGGGTTGGTTCCATATCTTAGCTTTGGTAAATAATGCTGCAATGAAACATACTTGTGCTGGTAAGTTTAGTATAGTCTTGTTTGTGGTCATTTGAGTAAATACCCAGAAGTGCAATTTGGGAAACACTACTACACTGTTGGTAAAAGTGAAAGTTGTTCAACCACTCTGGCAACTCTTTTCTAAATATATTTTTGGATACTGAGTATCCCCAAAGGCCCATATCTTAAAGGCTTGAAGTATGCCTTGTACATTCAGGCTAGTGGTAAAAATGTGGACTTAAAATCTTTGTTATTTTTTATAGGAAGGAAGTGTGATTAACATAATATTTGAGACATTTTACAGTGACTAGTGATATGTAAACAAACCAATGCTGGAATTTACACTTTTTGGAAAGTTGTATAGATAACTTACAGGCTGAGGTAACATTTATCTCAAGACAGCTTTCAGTCAGGTGGCAAAATACCTTTCTTATTACTTATAAATATCCTTTTTAGAAGAGTAACAGTAATTTGACATAATCTTTCCTTCTGAAAATGTATTTTTTGTGTATTAAGAACAAAAATATTCACAAAGAATTTAGCTTCATACTGAAGTATTGAACTCTTCTAGTTAATATTCTTTTAAAAAAAGTATAAATAATTTGTTGCAGTTTTACTCAGGGTCTCATGCTCTTGCTCAGCTTTTTTGCTTAAAGCTAATTATCTACCACTCAATCCACAGTCCCAGTTGTGGCTTTTTGCTGGTTATTAGGAGTTAAATGCTGCTTTGACAAAAATGTTGCTTTAGCAAAGAGTGTTGAAGAAAAAAATGATATATGATTTTATTATATCCCTTCCCATTTCCAAGGCTGTCACTTCTCAGTAAGGGGTAATTCCTTGTTCATCACTCTTCATGCCAAAGGAGATCAGGGAGAATAACAAGCTTCTGCAGTTCCTGGATATGTTGTTCTAATGACTAGCTTTATTTTAATTCCCCACAGATTGCTGAGTGTACCGATAGAGCTGAAAGATGTGGTGATACAGGAGGGAGGGAAAAGAGGCATAGTACCCATTAATATCAGACAAGAAGCAGTATCCATGCAATTTCCTAAAACTTGCTCCATACTGGACTCTATCAGAATTCTTTCTTGAAACCTCCATATTTGGAGTCCCTATGTACCTACCACAGAGGATCCTAAAACTCACAGTGTTCATTCACTGTTGAAGCCACTAGTAAATTATTCCATACAGTACACTAGCATACCTCACCTCAAAGAAAACTTAACATCCAGCACAAAGGAAATCTTTACAGCTTTAGCGATGGGAGTCTTAGTATTTTTCCTTTCACAGTCTCCAGGTGTATGAATCACCACAACCTCCATCTGCACTTGCAGAATCTTTCCAGCTTTTATTTTTTTCAGCTTCTACAGCTTAGGGATCAAAAGCCTGTAATACTTATATGGATGCAAATTTCACAAGCTGTGGCTGAATAAATAGCCCTGCTGCCAGTGTTTATCCTCCTCATCATATTTACAACCAAAGGAAACCACTACAGCTATATGGGTATGCATAATTTTTAATTCTAGGCCACAAGTGCCCATTCTGCCACAGTCAACCTTTCTGTTCATATCAGCCCACACCCAGACACTTCAGTTCTTTCTACTGTAGAAGCAGACACCACCATGTTTGAGCTCATAACTAACTCCAGTCTCTGACCTAATCCTCACTACCTTGTGTGAGTCTGCATCTGGCTCCTTATGCCATAGGTTCCTACAATCTTTTACTATACCTGGGTAAATGCACATCGTTAGATACAAGTTTATATGACTCAACACGTTGTTGTTGGGTGTAGATGTGACATTGTCTGCAGCTCTTCGACCCACTGTGTAGGCCTACCACAACTTTCCACGAAAGGCAGTTCAGACTCAGGTTCAATTGATGACATATTTTCCCTCAAGCTATAGCTGTATTATGTCTACCATCCTTGGTGGCTTGCACTCGTAGATTAGTGTCACAATGTGTATCAGTTATACTTCCACTACTATATATGTGGTACCAAGGAATCGAACCCAGGTCTTCGTGCATGCTAGGCAAGCACTTTAACCACTAGGCCAAACTCCCAGCCTAGTATTACTTCTTTTACATTGATACCCCTTCTCGTGTTCTTGTTCCCCTTTCCCTCTCCCCACCCCTTGATTCCATACCTTGAAGTTCATTTTGTTTAATATCATTTTATGTGTTCATATGCACATCGCTATTGTGATTCTATTCAATTACTATACTAGACATATATTGTCATTAAAAATGAGGAAAATCATAGAGTCAATGTTTCTTTGGTTATGGCTCTCTTCACTTAATATGAAATTTTCTAAATCTTTCCATTTCCTTATGAATTGGGTGATGTCATTCTTTCTGATAGAAGCATAAAATTCCAACACACACACACACACACACCATTTTCTTGATCCATTCCTCTACTGAGAAGCATCTGCATGGGTTCCATATCTTAGCTATAGTAAATAATGCTGCAATGAACATGGTTGTGCTAGTAGCTTTAGTATGTCCTTGTTCTGATCATTTGAGTAAATGCCCAAAAGTAGGATTGTTGGATCATGGGGGAGCTCTATGTTTAGTGTTTTTAGGAAACTCCGTATTGTTTCCCAGAATTGCTAACCAGATTCACACTCCCACCAACATTGTTGTGGCCACATTCTGCTAGCATCTGTTGTTATTAGATTTGTTGATAATGGCCATTACAATTGGAGTGATGTAGAATATCAATGTTGTTATGACTTCCATTTCTTTTATGACCAGAGATGTTGAACATGTGTCTATCGGCCATCTTTGGTTCATCCTTCTGGTCCAGGGGAGATAGGTTGAGGGCCTGAAAAGAATTAACTGAGGCAAAGGAACTAAACAAGGAGACTGAATAAATTCTATTTTTCTTATACATACTTAAGTACTATGAGATTGAAAAGAAATTTAACAGGTGTAAAAAAAATTAAATTTGGAAAAAGTGTAGTGACTTTTAAAGCTAATTGAGAATGTGGGGGGGCAATCCATATGCATGTGTTAAAAGCTTTTTAATACTTTATTTCACTCTCATCCAAATTGCTAACCTGTTTTTCAAGCAATTTTCCACATGAGTTGACTCAGGCCTGAGGTGGTCATTTTGCCCTGACCCCATTACAATGCTTTCTCATTCTCAAATCTTCCTGTGACCCTTACCTTTAATGAGAAAAATCCCTCTGCCATATTGCCAGCATCAGCTACAATTAGTCATTGTCACATGTGTCATGACTCTGCTTTATTGCAATCCTGATGTACATAGCTTTTCTTAGAAGAGAAAAGTATGGGCCAAAACTCCCATAAGTGAACTCTGAGGAAAATGAGATGGAAGGATATAATTATGAGAAACTTTTTAATTTTCAAAGAAATTTCATTAATTATGAATCATAAGGGATAGACAGTATTATTTATTAGTATACAATGTTTAATAAATGAAGTCTGAATAATTAAATGTTTTAAGGTAATAAAATTTATTTAATTCACATGATGTTTTTTCAATGTCATATCACTTCTATATTTGAATAGACATCAATGCTTTCTATGCAATTTATGTTAAAAGACAAAAGCGAGTGACAATCAAAATTGGATCTGGAATAATTCTTATGTATGCTTGAAAATTATTAATTTTTCTATGTATCTTTTTCAAATCAAATTGTCTACTGAAATTGTTGCTGTAACAAACTGTATTTGGTCTATTCAAATATTTTAGTTAACAGTTAATCACTCCTACTCAACCCCTTAACAACTAACCACAGGACAGATTTTTACTTGATAGTAATTGGTTGTAAGATATGTTTAAAAGATCTAATGTTTATCCTCATTTAATTGCATATTTTGATCAATATGTTAAGATAATAAAAATGAGTATGTACAAAAAGTACTATATGAAATACTGAGGAAAGAAACAAGTGAAAGCCAAATCATCCAAGATTTTTGGTGATAGAGGCTAGTAAAATAAATTACCAAGCCAAGGAGTATAGGAGAAAGAGTATTATTACAAGACAAATTGCACTGCTGCTGCTCTATTATGGGGATAAGGGTAGGCTTCTATAAAGTTAGTAGGGATTCTGTAGATTATCTCCTTTTGTGGATCTTATTGACTGGATGTGTCCTTTCCAGATACTGATTAACACTTCCTGTGTTCAGAAATTGCCTGATAGCTCATTTCTCCCATCTATAAATCCATGGGTTTGTTTCTCAGGCTTCATTCACTTCTTCATTTTATCCAATGGATTTTGGGTGTTAGTTCACTTACACTTTACCTGGATCTTGATACCCAGGTAATGAAAGTAATCACATACATTGTACGTGTGTGGTATGGGTGTGGGGGGGTGAGAGAAATAGTGAAAAAGAAACAATGAGAGGGGTCGGGAGTTTGGCCTAGTGGTACAGTGCTTGCCTAACATCCTAACATACAAAAAGACCAGGATTTGAATCTTCAGTACCACATACATAGAAAAAAAGCCAGAAGCAGTGCTGAGGCTCAAGTGGTAGAGCACTAGCCTTGAGAAAGTCCAAGGACAGTGCACAGGCCCTGAGCCCAAGCCCACGAGTAGGAAAAAAATTTTAAAAAGAGAGATAAAGCAAGTAACTTTAAATGGCAACAATATTAAAATAGGAATTAACTTAACCAAAGATGTAAAGGAATTATTTAATGAAAACTATAAAAAGAAAGAAATTAAAGAGGACACCAGGAAATGGAAAGACATCCCATGCTCATGGGTAGGGAGAACTAATAGAGTGAAAATATGCATACTGCCAAAATTGATATACAAATTCAATGCAATCCCCGTCAAAATCCCAAAGACATTCTTTACTAAAATAGAAGATATAATCCAAAGGTTCATATGGAACAAGAAAAGCACTAGACTAGCCAAAACATAATTACATAGACATAAAAATATATGATGGGCTACATATTCTATAGACATAATGTTATATTATATAGATTGATGTGTATCTATGACATATAAACCCTTAGCTTAATTTTAATTATGTTCTAAAATCCATGTGCCAATGATTCTATATAGAGACTCCCTTCTTGAATACTTGTTTGTTAAACATGACATTTGAAATACAATGTAAAAATGCAAGTTAATAAAATCTTTATAAAACATTCAAAGAACTATTGTTTCAGATATTTTTTCCTCATTCAACAACCCTACGAAACATAAAATTTAATTATTTCCATTTTACATGTAAAAATAGAAGTGAATGGTTCTCAAAGACACAGCTTGTAAAAAATAATATTTAGATTTTGAATCCAGGCAGGCTGACTCCAATATTCATGTTGAAAATTACTGTATTTCTATATAAAAATATTTGCAAATATGGTAGTTTTCATAATGCATGACTAAGGATTTTTTATTTGTGGGTCGTGGGGCTTGAACTCTGGACCTCAGCACTGTCCCTGACCTCTTCAGCTCAAGGCAATTGTCCTACCCCTTGAGTCAAAGCCCCACTTCCCATTTTCTGGTGATTAATTGGAGATAAGAGTCTCAAGGTCTTTAGTGCCTGTGCTGGCTTTGAATGGAGGTTCTCAGATCTCATCCTCCTGAGTAGCTAGAATTAGAGGTGTGAGCCATTGTGCCTGGCTATGACTAGTTAAGTTTTTATATTAGTTTTTATTTAGAATTAAATTATATACCATTAGAATACAGTTTTATAATAACAATATGAGATAACTAAAACATTACCATGTTATTAGAGCAAAGTAGTGCTGCAATATTGAAGCCTATACAATTTCTCATTTCTTTTGGTCCCTATTTATATTTATTGAAATATTAATGGGAAACAATGACTAGCACATACCTGTAAATTATTACCAAATTATTTTATTTTATTCAAATTGTATCATCCATAAGCACCTTGTTGACATTCTGCCATATATAAGCACCTTTGCAATAAAATGATTATAATAAAGTGATTTTAAAATTAAAAAAGAAAATTTGGCAAAAATGCTCTCATTACAATGGTCATTTGTTGAGCTTTAATATTTGCCACACAACAAGTAAAAGGAGATTTGCTCTTTAGCCTGGAAAGTCGTAACAGGAAGCTCTCCTTAAACTTCTCATGAAAATTTATCTATAGTAGTCTGGGGTAAAGAAACCAATAGTTTTCAATATATTAATTCCCTTGGAGAGTGAAGAGAAGTGTGTGTGGAGGGGGTGGGGTTAGGTAAGGAATGGCAGGACAGAAGATTTTCGTTACTTTCATAAAGGTATTTCAATTATAGTTTAAAATGTGTTAATGAAGCATTCACACTTTTACCAAGTACAATCAAGAGAAAAATGGCTCTTTCAATCTTCCTTCAGATATATTCCGATGTAACACACAGACTGTGTCTACACATTCTTCACAAGGCAGTAGTAGTCAAAGATGAAAGACAAAGTGGACCTTCAAAACGGGAAAGATATGACAAAGAGGAAAAGACGGAACATATACATATTAATTGTTTTCTTTTGTAAAGCCTTGCCTCCAGTTCCTTAATGAACACATCATAAAAGCAGAAGTTCTGGAATGTGTCCCTTTTGAGAAATGTGTTTTCCAGCATTATTGCATAAAAATGAGAGTCTGCACTACAAAGAAAACAATTAGAGATCAGACATTTGCTCCTCTATAAACTGTTGTTGATGGATTGTATGAATGAACAACACAACCTGTTTTAACTTAACAAGGGAACATTCAAAAACTCATATCAGCAGTATCAAAGATTTCATATCATAGCATATTCCCCATCTCAGCACTTACTATAGGTGTATAGGCTGTGTGTAAATTATTCATGCAAACAGTTTCTAGTGACTAAGAGGAAGGAGAGATGGGACAAGCTGCCACATATTATATTGGCTTGATAGAGGCCATTTTAAATCATCATCCTCAGGCATTTTTCTTTTTTTTGCCAGCCCTGGGCTTGAGCTCAGGGCCTGAGCACTGTCCCTTGGACTTTCTCAAGGCTAGAGCTCTACCACTTGAGCCTCAGCACCACTTCAAGCTTTTTTCTATGTATGTGGTACTGAGGAATCGAACCCGGGTCTTCGTGCATGCTTGGCAAGCACTCTACCACTAGGCCAAACTCCCGGCCATCAGGCATTTTTCTGAAGTAAGATATTTGGAACTTATTCAAGACAAACAGGGGATAAATCCTCTGACAGATTGTATATTCTTGTTAGTTTCTATACCACTATTTAATTTGTCTTTACTCATTTAGTGGAAGGTTTTGCAGGACACTTATTTTGAGGTTTAAATGTGTTTTTGTGTTTTAAGAGTATAGGGAAAGTAAATGAAAGGCTTCTGTACTTTGGAAAAGTATATATAAGTTAATGTATTTATATATCATTAATATATGCTACCTTATATTTGTTACCTAAAAGAAAGGCATTAATAGCCAGGCATGGTGGCTCATGCCTGTAATCCTAGCTACTCAGGAAGCTGAGATCTAAGGATGAGGGTTCAAAACCAGCCCAGGTAATAAAGTCCGTGAAACTCTTATCTCCAATTAACTAGCAGAAAACCAGAAGTGGCACTGTGGCTCAAGGGGTAGGGCAGGAGCCTTGAGCTGAAGAGCTCAGGGACAATGCCCAGGCCCAGAGTTCAAGTCCCATGACCAACAAAAAAAGAAAGGAACTAATGGTAATGGTAGAGACTTTATGTAGCAAAATGGCATATAAGGAAAGTGCTGGAAAAATATTTTATAATTTAAGAAAAGAGCTCAGCATATTTATCTTTGCTAGGTCTCTCCTATTACTGATTAAAATGTTACTGTTTTGTACAATCTAGTGATCTAATTAACTATCTCATTCTTATTTTCTCAAAAAGAACCATGAGCTTATTTTTCTTTTGGAAAGATATGCAAAATTCACTTTTTTTTGCCAGACCTGGGGCTTGAACTCAGGGCCTGAGCATTGTCCTTGGGCTTTCTCAAGGCTAAGATTCTACCACATGAGCCACAGCACCACTTCCAACTTTTTTTCAGCGTATGTGGTATGGAGGAATTGAACCTAGTCTTCATGCATGCCAGGCAAGCATTCTACCACTAGGGCAAACTCCCAGCCCCACAAAATTCACTCTTTAGGTAAAATAATGGTGTGAAAACTTAGAAGCAGCAATCAAAAACTATATCATTGTAGTATTAATGCTATTTCTTTATAACTGTTGTGTAACAGCACTGCTAGGCCCAAATAAGAAAGTATTTTAAAATAATGCCTTGATTTTAAGTTACACTGACTTAATGGAAACCCTATTGGATAAAAGTATCTGCATTACTTAGAAAGAATTTCTCTCTTTGGTGATGGCTACACAGGTGTATAATATAAGCAATGATATAAGTCAAGTCAGCTCCTCAGCCATATAGTGGAAACTTCCTGACTCATACAATAAATATATTTAACAGATGCACTTAATGTAGTTTTCAAAAGAGTCATTTTAATCTTATGCATATGTACTTGGAGTAGAAAATGCACAGATCTTTCTTTTGCAATTTATAATATGCATTTAAGCTATAACTCATAATTACAAAAAATATCCCTTTTCTCTATTTTTTTCTAAGTCAAATTATATCTGTCTTACGCTCAACCTTATCCGAATAAAAATATGAGCAATATTTGTATCCAATTATGTCTTTCTTCACAAATTAGAGTAGAAAATGAAAGAGAATTGTCAGAATATTCCCAGGATCTTCATTGCATTTTGAAAGCCACAGGATTGTTTCATGTTTGTACCACTTTGTTCCATTTGGAAAGTTCATTGTTTAAACTTCTTTCTCTTGATTGAAAAGGAGAAGGTTTGTCTTCTTCTCTAAATAATTATTACAGAGACTAACAGAAACTCATCAGTTTCAATTAAACTATTTTTGCACTGTCTACTGCCTTATACCAGACAAATTAAACAATAGCAGTCACATTTCCTTCAACTTCTAACCAAGATCTTCTTGATTACCTAAATTACTGTTTTGGGTCCTAAACATGAAAGGCATTAACATAATGTATTTATGTTGTGAGGCTGGTCTCTGAGTCTACTTCGTATATTTACTATGGCTGCTACCATCACCCACAAAAGCCCCAAACAGCATCAAATCCACTTTCTTTATTATAAACTTGCAAAAAATATTTTTTTCTGCTGGGTGCCAGTGGCTTACACTTCTGATTCTAGCTATTCGGGCTTTTAAGATCTGAGGAACTTGGTTCTAGCTAGACAGGAAAGTTCTATAGGACTCTAATTAGCCCTCAGAAACCCAGAACTGGTGTTGTGGCTCATAGTGATAGAACACTAGCCTTGAGTAAAAGATATCAGGGATAGAGCCCAGGCCCTGACTTCAAGCCTCACAAATGAAAAAAATAAAAAAGAAAAAAAAGAAAGCATTTTTAAGAAAAGGAACACAGAAGTGCAATACCTATGTATATCCGAACATATAATATTGATTGAAATGAACTCCAGGAAATGGAAACAAGGGTTTTTTTTTCTTTGTTGCTCTTTTTGTTTACTTTCCTTTTGTCTTCTTTGCTCATTTATCTTTCTTTGGGCCAGTAAGAAGGGGCATAGAAATAATAGGACAAAGTTTGAGCCAATGAAGCAGTGGCACTCACTTGACACTATGTTTAAAATGAATTATGTAATTTGTGGAGGGAAATAGGAGGGAAAAACTGGGAGACAGCAAGAAAAGGGAGGATACTGATCAAAAATAAAGGTTCTCAGGCTCAGAGTGTAATCTAGTGGTAGAGTGCTTGCCTAGCATGCATGAAATCCTGGGTTCGATTCCTTCGTATCACATATACAGAAAAAGCTGGAAGTGGTGATGTGGCTCAAGTGGTAGAGTGCTGGCCTTGAGAACACCCAAAGACAGTGTCCAGGCCCTGAGTTCAAGCCCAAAGATGGGCAAAAAATAATAAAATAAAATAAATAAATGAACTCTTTATCTGACTTACGTAAATGTGACCCCTCTGTATATTGCTTTTATTACAAGAATACAAATTAGTGAAAGGGAAAAAAGTCATTTTTCTTAGGTATTATTTGGGAGTGAACTTATGGCCTTTGCTTGCTAGGCAAAATCTACACTTGATCCACAACCCTAGATTATTTTCTGCTTTCAGTTTGGTTTTCAGGCAGTATTTCACGCTTGTGTACTGTCTGGCCTAAGATTTCAATCATAACTTAGTCTCCCGAAAAGCTAGAAATAGAGAAGAGTGTTCTCAAGCTCAACTAAAATTACTTGTAGAATGTATTATTTGGTTACTTCTTACAGAATTATGGAATGCTTTCATTGAAAGACTTCAGAGAAAATGGAACAGGTTTGTTTACATAAGGAACATTGAGGCTGAAAATATGTAAGACAGGCCTTTTTAAGCTCATCCTCCTGGGCCAGCACAGTCTTTTCATCAATTTGAGAATACAGAAACCAGACTGCTCTTATTTTTGGATTCTTTCAGGAAAAATGAACATTAAATTCCCTATATTGACCAATCAACCCAGTTTGATAGCCTTATTGACCTATAACAGCAATATTCAATTTCTTTTATGTCATCTTGTGATGTTTTACGATTTTGTTCATTTTAAGTAAAATAAAATTACGTTCTTAAAGAACCTCATGAGAAAATAAGCCAAGATTCAAACTCACTCGCCTAATTTCTTATAGTAGAAGAATGGAAAAATAGATCTTATTTTTTGAAGTCTCCTAAAGCAAATGTGGTAAAAGGAGCAAAAATAATAAATAATTGTAACTAAATGGTTGGCATATATATATATAGCATATGATTAACAAGGTCAAAGTTATAAATTCTCTCTGCTTAGATGAATTAGCATCATTGTAAACTACAGCCACATATTATACTTAAAAGTATAAATATATTGTAAGTTTGCGTAAATCTTAACAAGGTTAATTCAGCACAAATCGCTAACGTGGGAGAAGCAAATAAAATGTTATATGAATCTTCATCTTGCCAGTACCACTTTAAGCATAGAATATGTGCTTCACAGGTATTCCTTTAATTTAACTGAATTGAATTGATGATTATTGTTTGAAAGGAATCTTAGCCACAATCACTCTTACTACCTTCTCCAAAGCAAATATTATATAGTCAGAAGTATACAGTGCTTTATTTTCTTAATTTTTAATTTTTCCACTTTTTTTTGGTCTACCATGTGGATTGAATGCCGGGTCTGGGTGCTATCCCTCAGTTTTTTCACTAAAGGTTAGTGTTCTACCACTTTGAGCCATAGCACCACTTCCAGGTCTCTGGTAATTAACTGGAGAAAAGAGACTCAGGGACATTTCTGACTGGGCTGTCTTTGAACCTCAATTCTCAGATTTGAGCCTACTGAATAGCTAAGATTACAGGCACGAGTCAGTGGTACATATCTTTTTTCCATGTTTTTATTATCATCAAGTAGCTATACAAGGGATTCCATTTTGACATTCTCCATATGTGAAGAATGCATCTTGATCAGATTCATCCCTTTCATCACTGTCACTATCCCTCATTCTCCCTTTCTCTACACAAATAAACTTCAACAAAACTTCACTGTTTCATTTTCACATAAAACACAAACTATTTTGATTATATTCACCCCTCTTCCTCTAGTACTTTCATTCCTGACAAGACCGAGTTTACATTCCTGATCTTCTTTCATCAGTTTATGCTAATATTCAAAGAAATTTCACCATGGCATTTCACAAAAGACATATTATTTTAAAGATGACAAGTCTGAAGGATATTTTAACAAATAACCATGAGACTAGTAATGAAACTTTAAGTCAAAGTTTTGAACCGGATAATGCAGTGAGAATTTTTCAAAAAATGAAACAGCTTAGTATTGTCATGAGTATTATCAAATTTCCTTTGGTTTTATAAAAGAAGGCTACAATGTTACTCAATATGCAGCTTTCTAATTTCATAAGTGCACAATGTTCATGAAAACTACCAGTATTTTCTTTACTATATACACGTACCTTTATTCTCTATTTACAGCAGTTTTGTTTGAGTGAACCATACACTGAATTCTAAGATGAAGCGTAGCCAACACTAATTAAGAATAATTTGACAGAGGTACACAATTGGTTTTTGTGTTTGTATGCATGTGCATGTGCACATATGCCTCTGTGAGTCTGTGTGCGCACGTGTGTGCTTCTGTGTGTGTGTGTGTGTCTGTCCCTGGACTCGATCTCACGGCCAGGGTACTATCTCTGAACTTTTGCTTAAGGTTACTGCTTGTTCAACAGGTCCACTTCTAGATTTTTGGTAGTTAACTGGTGATAACAGTCTTAGAGGCTTCCTGTATGATCTGGCTTTGAACCATGATCCTCAGATTTCACCCACCTGAGTAACTAGGGGCCACCAGGGCCATCTGGTACACCCAAATTTTAAACGTTTGCACAGTGTGTTCTTTAAATAATCCATTTGGAAATATTTGCAAGAAAAACATTTTATTCACTCATATTTTCAATTTTGTCAGACTTTAATAGAGTTGTAATCTTTGCAATAATTGAAAAAGAAAAGCTTTCAAAAAAGTCAGTACACTCGCTGTCTGACTGCTAAAATATTACCCTCTAATATGTTGCAAATTCCAAAAACGTAATGAGAATGTTTTTATTCTCTTACCCTTAATTAGCTCATGCTTTCTCTTCCCTTGCTTGACTTCTTTATCTCTATAATTGAAATAAACACACACTGATGCTTCTTTCCTTAATATTCTACTTCCTTCATGTTTAAAACTGACTAGTGTGATAACCTGCTTAGAAAAATAGCACACCTACTAAATCTGTGAAATCTATCAAAGTCTAGTTTTTCATAGCCTATGATTTATACTGACATACTGGTTAAGAACATGAAGTGCATTTATGGCATGTATGCAATAGTAGGCTGTTATTTAAAAAAATAAAACAGATTTCATTCAGACATGTTTGACATTTTTTTTCAGATAGCATCTAACTATGTAGTCCAGACTTGCCTGATGTTCCTCAAGATGTGATTACCATGGCTCTGTTTCACAAGTGGTAAAATTACAAATGTGTACCACCATGCCTGGCTCCAGAGTTGATTTTTCTATGAAAAATATTTAATGTAATTGAGGAATATAATCAAAGTACAGCATATTCATATATGGAAATATTATAATGAAATACTTTACTTTGATTAATATATACTAATAAAACAACTTTCAAAGTTAATATGACATTTATGTCAATAAGTTGGACAATATACACAAGCCTATGGTTTTTAATATTAATCTCATATAACATACTTGAAAACTATATTGACTATTTGATGAGATAAATAATTCAAGAAATATATGTGTGGTATATTTCTGAGCTGTATAAATTCACTGATCTAAAAGCTGATGTCAAGCAGTATTTAACTGAAGATAATAGTCTCAGACATAACAGTCTCAGAAACTTCCTGTAGTACCAGCTCTAAATCTTGATCCTCATTTCTCAACCCCCTGAGGAGCTAGGATTACAGGCATGAGTCACCAGCACTAAAGAGAATCACTAAGTAGAGGCCTAAATTGGCCTAACTAGGCCAAATATATGTTTCAATGAAAATGATATTTTGGACTCAGAGCCTTATACATATATACAGCCCTATGAATTGAGCTGTACACTCCATCCTGTTTTTTGTTTATTTTTCTGCTAAGATTGCATATTTTTCCCAAGGACAAGCTTCATGTAATAATGTATCTATCAACTCTTGCGTAGTTGGACCACATGGTTATTCTACCATTCCTGGCATCTTTGTTGAGATAGGTCTTGTTAATTTATGGTCATGGCTGGTCTTGATCCTCCCAATCTGTCTCCTGAGCAGCTGGGACTGTAATTTTGAGCTATTGAGCAAAGTAAAATGTTATTTATTGCTTTGTTTTATGATCAATGATAGTAGTACTAATTTAGTAAAAAGTATAGGGATTCTGATATCTTTGTACAGAAACTACCCACACTGAATATTTGAAGAAGGAAGTATTTAAACGATGTAAATAAGCAGCATCTATATATCTATGAAATGTCAGAGCTTAGAGGCTATTTAGAACAAGGAAGTATACATAAATGTTGTTGCAGTCTCCAATTTGATGTGTTTAAAGAGAAGCCAAAAGATAACATTGATTACATTGGCAAGGACAGGATAAAACAATTGGTACATGTACACAATGAAATTCTATGCTTCTACGAGAAAGAATGATATCATGCCATTCATAAAGAAATGGAAAGACAAAAAATCATATTAATCCATCCACACACAAAGGAGCATATTATCCATAGTTTCCTTCACTTGTAATAATTAGTATATGTCTAGGATAGTCCTAGAAAAGGATCACGTATAAGACGATGCTGTTAAGTAATTTGCTAAGTGAAACAGTAGTACTATATCTCCACTGTAACTTTCACATAACTGAGATGATGTAATAATCTGCCATGGTTGACTTTCCATATTGACTTTTGAACCAAGTCAATATGACTCCAAAACCTTTGTTCTTTCTACTTTTGCATTCCAACTCTGGGATTTTAATCTTGCTTTACAATAAAGCATTCTTTCTTTTATCATTTTAGATTGTTGTTTTAGAAGTAAGAACCACTAAAATGTAAAACAATTTGAAAATATGCTATATCCTATCATTTCTATAGTATCCACTGAGAAGGCTCTTTATTGCTCTAATTGAAATGTGTGCACATAGCAACTGCATGAAGATGAGCAAGTGTAATAACTTTATGACAGAATGATAATGCACAAAGCCATTAGGGTATATTTTGGAAGTAAAATTGGGCATTAGGTAGGAAGGTTAGAAAACATTATGTTCCTAGCACAATGCTCACTTATATTATTTTTTCACCTAAATCTATGAATGTTTAAATGAAAGCATTTTTAAACTGAGCAAAGTTTGGAGGAACTTGAGCACACACCTGATGAGGCTCTGGGGGTCCGGTCCAGCATTCACTTTTCAGCCCTCAGTGTCCAGTTCTCATTTTCTTATCCTTTGTACCATTAGCAGCTCTAATTGAGGTTTCTGGTTAATGCTGGATTAAAAATACAAATTTTTTGATGCTCTCTATTTTCATGTAAAGTTTTGAATTATACCCATGATTACATCAGATTTATAAGTTACTTAAATCTGAAAGGTGATAAAAAAACTATAATAGCACCTTAACTATATGTTGTGTTTTTCCTGACAAAATATTTTCCTGAAACTAAGCATCTTTATTCTAGATTCAATTAGTATAACATTTTTATTCTTTGGAAGCAATGCTGAAAGTTTTTAGTATTTATCAGAGTATACAGAAAAGATGCAAAAATAAGCTAAAATCATATAAAGTTCTTTTTGAAATAAGAATGAGAAATAAGAAATAAGAGGAGCCGAGAGTACATTCAAAAAAGCTAATTAAATGGGTCCAAACATGGGAAAAATGCCTCAGACTGGCCTAACAGGAGAAAGTAAGGTTCTTCACATTATTCTCTTGTAATATCTGGTCTATCATTAATTTATTTTTAATCGTAGTGTTTGCACATGATTAATCGCTAATTCTTTTATGATGTATTGAAGAATCATACTGCCATCTACTGGGACCTCTTAAGATTGTGTTCAACTAATATTACATTTTGAGAGTCTCAGAGGAAAAAAAAAACTGACTGAGAAAATAAAAGCCAAAACTTTTAAAGCATTTGTATCTGAGAAATTGCTCAGTTTTGAGTGACATTTTGTATCAAAGAGCATCTGTTTTCTTTTTCACATCCTGTTCTCATTATACCTAGGTCATTTTAAACAGATTGGTACACTGGTTGTCCTTAGGCACTAACTGATATTTTGACAACCTTGATGATAAATGCCACTTTCTTTTGGTTCATCTTTATTTTGTTGAAAACTCCGAGAAACATTTAGTACCTAAAAGGAACTTCTCTGATGTCATTGACAAGAATTCTGTAGGGCCTTCATTGCCATATAAAGTCCCAAGACAACCACTAGAAATCATTTTTCTTGTCTGATCACGTTTAGAAGAAACACAGTATAATGAGAAAACAGTCCACGACATTTTATCATTTCCATATCTGTGGTCACTCAGTACTGTAGTACATTTCTATTTTAATATTAATACTGAGAAATGTAACTGATCACAAGTTTTGCTATTATTTTAAATAATAAAATGACACTGGACCATCATATTTCATACATGCTATTAATTAATTTGTTAAAATTGAGAAAATAATTTGCTTTCAATTCCAATTTGGATGCCTTGGCAGTATCAAACTCAGCATATATCAGATTACACTTGTCTCTAATTAGAAGGATTCACTGTGCTGTTGTTAGTTGACTCATATAAAGGTTCCAGCTTTCCCCCCATTCTGTATACCCAGTGAATCTTTCTCACACCCAAAAATGAGATTAGCACTGTGTTTTTCACATACAGACTGGATTTATAAATAAAATTGTAGTGTAGTTCTGCTTCTGCCATATGTTTATTGTTTAGTAAACTGCTATCCTTTTTATTAATGTTGTCATTGTTCATGTGTTTCACTGCCCTTAGCTAGAGGATCCTCATAAAATTTCTAATATTATTAGGGACTATATCTTTTTCTTTTCCAAGAGATGAAATTGCAAAGTATTCATTGGCAACTTCTTTTTCTTTATCAGTAAGATTCTAATTTCAGGGAAATATCCTTTACAAATTCTCTTGCATTGGTTACAATGGCAATAGCTCCAACTTTGGTTCTTGAAGACCTTCTTTCCAAAACTGAGGCAATGCAGCTTACTCTGTCAGTGTACTTTGTTCATCTGCCACATTCTGCATTTATTGCACTAAGCTAACTACAATCATGGCATTGCCCTTTGAAAAATCTTAAGATATCTGCATTTTATGATACTATTACACCATATACAGAATTTTTAACAGATCATTCAAATACTTTAATGAAAGAATTGGGATTATGTCTCACCCTTGAAACATCTTTAGCCCTCTATTTTTTTCAACTAGACTCTTTGCCAAGTTAATCTTCCACTGGCTTTCTGCTTTCAATCTATATTTATGCCAAATTCAACTATCCAGTATCAGCCACAAACTTCAACAGAAAACTAAATCTGTATTTTTTATCATTATCCCATACATAGGAAGATTTTTCAATATATTTTTGTTTGGCAAGATTTTAAATATCTCCTATGATATCGTCATTCATTCAATAAATATTTAAGGACTTACTCTTCACAAAGTACAAGTCTGGGAGGTTGTTCAGGTAAATGGAAAGAGATTAAGGAGTTGAGCCGAAGAACCAGCGTTTATGCATTAGGTTAGCTTAGCGAAGTTTATGCATTAGATTCACTTCTACACAGCCTTGGGACTTTGAGCTAGTCATATTCTTTGCTTAAGGTTCTGTTTATTTATCTGTAAAATATGTTAATAATAAATTTTCATGGGACTGTTGCAAATAATGAATTACAATATAATAATATGTGTAGTTTCCCAGCATGGTGTTTCAGCTACATAACTATACCTTGAGTGAACTATTACGATTTCTACAAAACCCTGATCTGTCACCAATCAGATGTGTTTTCCTTTCTGCCATAGCAATTTCGAGAAGCAGTACAGTTGCAATATGTAAGCATGAAGTACTGATAGCAGCTAGACTAGCATTGAAAGGAACAAATCACTTATTCTTTGTGATCTCCGGCTTCTCTTCCTCTACAGCGGAGAAATAATCAATTATAGACTGCTGTAAGGCCCAGATGACATTATATATGTCAAAAAATTGGTCAATAGCTTATTCTGTTTGTATCACAGTCATTCTGAATATTTGTTTCATCTGTATTGTCTAAGCCATTAAATATGATGTGTATTATAATTTTCTCTCATTCTTAGTGCTATGTTACCTTAAATTTAGATTAATTTTAAAATGCTTTTAATATCTGTGTTTTGCATTGTTTGTACTCTCTCAGGCCTGCAGCATTCAAATATTAATGATCAGTATATCATAGACAAAAACTCAAAACAGTTAAACAAAACTATATAAACTCTCAAAGGAGTTTTATTAGACAATGAGGAAATTATGACTAGGAATATTATCACAATTTAAACTTTCATTAGGTACAGCTGCCCTTTTAACTAAAACATAATAGTTTCAGAATCCCTAAAATAGGGCAAATATGGGAACTTTGACTATACTACATACATTGTCTAATGCAACTGTGAACCTGTTCAAAATTAAAGGAAATTAAAGTAAAATCTATGCACATTCCACATTCCAATCCATATCAGTGTCTTAGATGTTTATAAGCATTAAAATAAAAGAATCTGGGAAATTGTGCATCATGCCTATAATCCTAACAACACAGAAAGCTGAGATCTGTGGGCTGTGGTTTGAAACTGGTGAGACGCTTATCTCTAGTCACCAAAAAGCTCGAAATGAAGCTGTGTTTCAGCTGAGAAAGCACTAACATTGGGCAAAAATGCTCAGGGATGGAGTTGAAGCCTGAAGACTAGCATGCATGTACACAAACACACATAGCTACACCCACACAACATATGAGTGTCTAAATGTGCTACATATTTTTATTTAAAATATAAGATTTATTCAAAATGCCATAACCATGACATTTTCACAATTAATTTTGTTTGTAAGAAAAATATTCATTCACCTATTTCTATGAATGAAATACTGATTTAGGCAACACTTTTAGCTTCAGTTATACACTGTTCGCAAGTAGAAAGTAAGAAGCTCATTGGTTCTTTTAGTACTTTATAGCAAAAGAAAATCAGTTGCTCAGCTGAAAGACCACATTTCTCTCCTATAAGTGATCTCAAGCATTTTTGAGGACAGTAAAAAAAAGGCAAAAACACAGTCATAAAATTCACAAAAATGTTGCCAAGAGTTTGGTCTAGTGGTACAGTGCTTGCCTAGAATGCATGAGGACCTGGGTTCGGTACTATATACATAGAAAAAAAGCCAGAAATGTTGCTGAGGCTCAAGTGGTAGAGCTCTAGCCTTGAGAAAGTCCAAGGACAGTGCTGAGGCCCTTAGTTGAAGCCCAGGACTGGCAAAAAATCCAAATTTAAATCCTACAATTTCTATAGACTCATCAAAAGAGGAAAAGACTGAGAGCAACAACCCCAGGAGCATATTCTTTCCTCTATAAATCTGTTATACAACAATTTCTTTGTTACTCATAAATAGATACAAAACTTCTCTAGTAACCAAAATAAAAATAATCTATATCTATATTCTTACATAAAATCCCTAAACAAATAAGAGATGAATGTTACTTTATCAGAAACTTTACAGATGGCATCATCGAAATATAGTGTGATATCTTTGTTGAAGTTATACCATTGGTGAACTGAACCCAGATATAATACGTTTTCATCACAAAATTTTTATTATAATACAATTTGCATTCTTTCATACTTTTATTTGATCTATTTTGTGCTATATTTTTATCAGCTACACACATGTATACACACACACACACACACACAATCTTCTTATAATAGAATCACCAGTATTACCACAAGTTTATTGTGGGTTTTGCAACAGAAATTTTCTTTTTGCCTTGTATTTCTTTTGTCTTCGTATAGACTGAGAACAAATGTTTGTTGCACATATATATTATGAACACTGTGACATCAAACATGGCATAGTAGTGGCAAGATCTTGGAGCTCAAGATAATTGACAGAATGCTAGCTAGCCAAGAGGCTCCAATTAATATGTGATGAAAAAAGTTTTCTACAATTCTGTCATGCAGTCTGGTTTTTTTTTAATGCTAGCCCTGTTGAATTCTAGATCTTTGCTGTCAAGAAATAATTTGACATGTTATTTAGCTATGCTTCTACTGAGAAGAATAATAAAAGCTAGGATGAAAAATCAGTATTCTGCTTGTTATTTTCTTACAAATAGTGTTTTTACATCAGGTCAAGTGACAGATTTATCCTATATTTCCATTTGCACTTAATGTGAAAGCCAGCTTCAAGTCTATGATATCCTAAATTTACCTTAAATGAATTTCTATTATCTTTAAAAAGTTCAACATGCTGGTAGTTTTGAAATCATATGCATAATATGTCTGAGTTAGATATAGTGAATGAGTGTTCTGCTTTAAAACTGGAAAGACTGAGAGCAGAGAAAATAGGTGGTTGACCCTGAATTATATGTTCCTTCAAGCAGCAGAAATAAATTTTTAACTTGATATCACGACTCAACTCGTTTTTAACTTTAATGTACATAAGAACCAACCACCAATCTTATTAAAGATTTTGATTCCCTGAGTCTGGAATTAGTTTTGAAGCTATGTAAAAATCTCTAAATATTTCCAGGATATGGAAACAAAAGCTTTATCTTGTGTGATTGTTGTTCTTAATGTACTATGCTATTTCTCTTCTCTTTTGTTGCCCTTTGGTTAATCTCATAATGTTACTGTATCTGACTTTGTTACCTGGTATATTGTGTATAGATTTATTGTTTATTTGAAATAGGGAAAGGAAGGGGAGAAAACAAGATGTTTGGGAGGGGGTGGGGGGAAGGGAATAGGGACAAAACATGACAAAGGTATCAATGTGTGAGAAGTAATGCTCCTACTACCAGGCAAATGTAACTGTAACCCTCTATACATACCCTGATAATAAAAAGTAAAATTTTTAAAAATGGGATTTTGTTACTAAGCCCTGGATGGCCCAGAACTTGCTAATTTCCTAGGCCGATTTGGAGCTGTAATGTTTCTTCTTTAGTCTACTAATTGATGGTATTCCTATTGTGAACCACTACACCTGGAAAAAGTTTATTTTCACCTTAAGTGTTTTGATGCTAGTTAGGTGCAATTTTCATTTGAGAAGAATTCACTATCTTATGACAAAAACATTCACCAACTAACACTCATATCTATAAAGTCTCTAGAATCCAATTTTAATTCCACAGCTACCTAGACATCCAAAAGTTTGGTAAAGATTTTTATTCCTTTTGCTTTTTGCTTCCTTGTTACAAGAACTTTCTGAGAAGTTGGATGTGCTCAAGTATCCTGAATAAATAATGGCTTGACTGGAATCAAGACAAAAGTGCAACTAGGGGAAAATCTGGAGTAAACTATGGGAAGTCACATTAATTTTCTTGGACTCAAATTCTAAAATCTATGTTAGACATACACGGCAGCCAATTGCCTTCTGACAATGATTTTACCTGAGTGATATTTTTAGGGCATAATTATGAATAGCTCTAGGTATAAAAGAAATTGCTGGCAGGTGTGCTGGTATATCCATCGGGTTCATTACTATAACATTGAATATCAAACGGTCTCTGTATAACATTATTGCTCTCCCAATGTTCAATTCTAACATTTTTGTGATGATTAAAACCTCTTTCTTCAGGTAATATACAGGAACAGCTCGTTTAAAAGGTTAGCTTAATATGGTCATATCTTTACTCAAAGAAAATTTGGAAATATGTAATATGTTAAGTTATCTTTACATAGAAACTATGCATATGTTTAAGTGGGTTATAATTCTATTTCAAAACAATTTAATCCGAGAGGAAAGTTATTAATTTTGATTTTACTTCATTTATTTAGTATTTAGTCCATTATTTTTGATATCTACTATATTTCCTGTTATACTGAAAAGAATCCTAAGTTTTGTTATTTCATTCTTCCATGAAAAGAAAAAAATCATAAAAATCACATCTCATTCAACATGATGGCTACTTATTTTTGTACAGGAAATGTCAGATCTCTAACATTTGTTTTGGAGAGTAAATTTATTTTACCAATCAAATAGTTTGCTTTCTGAATTATGATTGTGCCTACAAAAATCTGTATTTATATCAGGTTTAGTTGTTTCTATTTTTCTTGTTATTTACTTATTAACAGCCTGAAAACTCATACCAATGATAGCCCATATCAGGAATTTAATGCTGTATTTCTTATCCTAAAGGTATTGATGGGAATACTCCCCTAAATTCAGCAGCGTTTTCTTGCCTATTATGTGCACTATGCAGGATGATGCTCCAAGTTGCCAGATGAAGTCAGTAGAATTTAGGTGCCTTGAAGCCATTCAATACATGATATAACTCCTCAGAACCAAAATGACAGGATGTAATGGGCTTTGATAAAAAAAAAAAACATGTGTTACTTAAAAACAAAGATATGTTTTGAGAAACACATAATTAGTTAATTTTTTCTTCATAACTCCATTGATTGTATTTGCCCAAACCTTGATGATATAATCTACTATACAGGTGAGTTGTATCATCATATATATGTTTAAAACAACAATATATGGTACTTTAGTGTAGTCACACTGGTCTGGCATTATTATGAATTAGTTAAAACAGGAAAAAAATTGAGAAACTATTCTCCAAGATGCCAAGGGCCCAGCAGAGTGATGAATAATCAAAATATATGCATTCAAAGTCTATAGACCTTCCTCTCAGATTAGACTCCAGGTAAATTTGCTCAGACAAGACGTATTGCTGCCCCATGACTTTGAACATCAGAGTACTTGTTCTTCAATTAAAATTGCCCCCAATAAAACTAAGTTGTAAAAATATGTGGGGAAAGGAATAGAAAGAGTAAAAGTGACAGATTCTAAAAACTTGATGGTAGAAAAAGTACTTCAATGGCAGGTAGTTTGTGAATAGGAAGGAGGGGTACCTACGGAACTGGAAGGCATTTGTACATACCAAGAGTAAGCCAGATTCAAAGGAACATAGGCCCAATAGTCTCCCTCATTTGTCATAATCAGTAGAAACCTTGGGCTCTCCTAGCAGAGATTTACAATAGAACAAAATCTAGAGACATTAGGCCACATAGTACGACACTAAATGTAAGGATCTCCAGGATATAGAAACAAAAGCCATATAATGAGTGACCGTTTTCCTTAATGTACTATGTTATCGCTCATCTCTTTTGCCATCCCTTGGTTATCTCATATTATTACAATATTTCACCTTGGTATCTGATATATTTTATATGTGCTTAATTGGTTATTTGAAATTGGGGGGAATGGGGACCATGTCATGAGAAAGGGTATCAATGTTTGTGAAGTTATGCACCTTCTATCTGGTGAATATAATGTAACCCTTCTATTAATCACAATAAAAATATTTAAACTAAAAAAATATAAAAAAGAAGATAACAGGGAGGAAAATAGTGGGAGGGGTGGCTCCGGTCAAAATTCACTGTATTCACAAATTAACATGATGAATTAAAACCCTTTGAACAACTGTTTAAAGATAATAAAATGATTAAAAATAAAAAAGAAAAGGGAGAAAGGGAGAAAAATGAAAAAATAAAGAAATAAACTAAAGATGATATAATGAACACTAATATATAAATTCTGTTACATCTTGGCTTACAATTTAAGAGGTATTTAAAAGCTACTTTTGCTGGGCCCAATAATTTAAAAAGGCAGCAGAAAAGGTTGGTAAGAAAAAAAAAAGATTACTTTGAAATCTGAAGATCATTTAAATTGTCCATTGTTTCTTAATTAAAAAAATGGCAAGCCTGGGTGCCAGGAGTTTGGCCTAGTGGTTAAAGTGCTTGCCTAGCATGCATGAAGACCCAGGTTCGATTCCTCGGTACCACATACATAGAAAAAAGCCGGAAGTGGTGCTGAGGCTCAAGTGGTAGAGCTCTAGCCTTGAGAAAGTCCAAGGACAGTGCTCAGGCCCTGAGCTCAAGCCCAGGACTGGCAAAAAAAATGCAAGCCTGGCACTGTGGCTCATGCCTGTAATTCTAGCTACTCAGTAAGCTGAGATCTGATGATCAAGGTTCAAAGCCAGCCCAGGCACTGAAGAACCTGAGACTCTTATCTCCAATTAATCATTAGAAAACAGGAAGTGGGGCTGTGACTCAAGGGGTAGGGACATGGCCTTGAGCTGAAGAGCTCAAGGACAATGCCCAGGCCCAGTGATAGGACAGTAGCTTTGAGCTGAAGAGCTCAGGGACAGCACCCAGGCCCAGAGTTCAAGCCCCATGATCCCCCCCCACAAAAAGGTAGCAAAAAAACATAGTACAAAAAAGAAATGAATCGATGTTAACAAAAGAAAGAGATGTGACCAACAAACAAGTTCATTTCCAGCAATCTGAACCCTGAATGAATGAATATTTGGTGGAATAGGCAGTAGTGAAGAACTGAAATTTCTCATACAATGGAAAGGTTCAAATGAAGCTGACTTGGTGCTAGCCAAAGAATAACATCAAGTGTCCAACTGTTTCTCAAGAAGTGGAACTAATCTAGCCTCCTTGACGGTGAGCACTTCAGCTCAAGGATACCACCCTAACCCTGAACCAAGGGCACCACTTCCTGTTAATTGGAAATATGAGCCTATCAGTCTTTAGTGCCCAGACTGGCTTTGAACTATGATCATCAGATCTCAGCCTTCTGAGTAGCTAGGATTACAGGCGTGAGCCACTGTACCCGGCTCACATTGTTTTTATCTTGTATTGTTTTCATATTGTATCAATATAAAATCTGAGTCTTGTGTGTTACTGTGTGTGCACGCATGTGCATGTGTGTGTATGTGCATGTGTGTGTGTGTGTGTGTGTGTGTGTGTGTTCAGAGCTTGAATTCAGAGCTCACATACTGCTTTCCATGAGTTTTTTTTACCCAAAGCCAGCACTCTACCACCACTGTAGCCATAGCTTCACTGTTTGCCTTTTGGAAGTTAATTGGAGATGAGAAACTCAGACTTTCATGGCTAGGCTGGCTTCAAACTCTAATCCTCAGAATGCAGCCTCCTAAGTAGCTTGGCAGGAGCTCCATAGCCCCAACAGTACTTTTAAAATTAATGGTGTGAAAATAGTACATTGTAATAAAAATCATCAGTATTTACAGGTTGATTTTGAAAGTGATTTTCAGAGATTTGAGCATTTGTATATTGGGGTGGAGAGGTTGTTGTTGCTTTCTTTTTTCATATGTATCCCTGGTTAGTCTGAACTAACAGTTTTCTGCAGTTGTCTTTGTTATCAGACAAGAATTTTCTAGGATAGGGAAACAAAGACTTATACTTCTGTTTTTTGTTTTTATTGTAGTATGTAAAAATATTTCTTTACTCTTATTTTCTCTTGTTTTTTCTTTTTCTTTTTTTTTCTCCTTAGGGTTTGTCTCATTATTGTTGTATCTGGCTTTGGTATCTGGGGTACTGTAAATACATTTATTTGTTAATATGAATCACAGAAGGGAAGAGAAAAAACATGATGATGAGATAAAGGACAAAGGATAAACCTGTATAATAGCAAATATTGTGTGGCAATCAAAGTATGTACATTTGCATATACAAATATAACATATCTGTATTAACTTAATTATAGTAGATTCGAGAAAGAAATCAAATAGTGTAATTAGAAAGACAAAGTCAGTGTTCAACAGGTTACAGGGTAGTTGAAAGGGCTAGGGTAGTATTACAGGGAAAGATGTAGATGAATGAAGAGAAGTACAAAATGCAGTCAGGAATTCAATACATGTCCGGTAAAATTAAGAAAAGAGAGAAAAGTTGGTTAGGTAAGGGATGAGTGAGAATGTTAAAGGGGTGACGATTAAGATGTATTGTATTCATAAACCAGTTTGTTAAATGGCAGCTATTTTAAGATGCATAAATAAATAAATAAAATGAGAGTCATAGTAATTATAAACATTTCCTTTAGAAAATTGTTATAAGGTTAAAGATTCAATGAAAGAATGTATATAAATTGCATAGAGCAAGGCATAGGAAATGGTTAGTGCTCAAAAATGATTAAAATAATTACATTAACTATGAGTTGATAATAAGATAAAATAATTATGAAGTTAGTGTTATTACATGATTTATTGGTGTGAAAAAAAGCAATTGAGTAAGAATCCTGGAAAACAGAAACTAATGTAAAAGCTGGATAATAAACTATGGATATTTAATCATTTTATTTAAGTCACTCAGAAAAGAAAAGCAGTTTCCAAAAAGCCATTCAGAAAACAACACAATATGGTGGGAGAAACTTTTTCAATCACTCTAAAAAACAGTATGAAGGTTCCTCAAAAGACTAAACAAAGAGCTACTGTATGGCCCAGCAACCCTAATCCTGACCACTCACCCAAATGTCCATAAACAAGGACTTACTAAACCTACCAGCACAACTATATTCATTATAGCATTAATTACCATGGCTAAGATATGGAACCCACCCAAATGATTCTCAGTAAATGAATGGATCAAGAAAATGTAATATGTATACACAATGGAATTTTATGTTTCCGTCAGAAAGAATGACATTGCCACATTCATAAGTAATGGGAAAGACTTGTACAAAATCACATTAAGTGAAATAAGCCAGACCCAAAGAAACATAGGTTCCATGGTTTCCCTCATTTGTAAACATCTAGGATTTTCCTAGCACAGGATCAAAATAGCTCAAAAGTTATGTACATATGGCCATATAGGGTGATGCTAAATGAAATGAACTCCAAGATATGGAAACAAGAGATTTTACTTTGTGGTTGTTGTTTTTAATATAATATGTGAAGTTATTCCTTTCCTCTTCCCTTATGGTTTATCCACTGGTGTTACTGTATTTGACATTGGTATATTGTGTATTGTATATACATTTATTTATTTATTTATTTATTTGAAATAGGGTAGGGAAGAAGAAAAACAAGATGATGAGACAAAGGACAAAGGGTGAACCAATGTAATATCCATAGTCACAAAACAATATGTTAGAAAAGAACTTTACAACTTGGGAAGGGGTGGGGGAGGAAAGGTGGGAGAAAAACATGGGAAGAGGTAATAATGCTCAAGAAGAAACGTACTCATTACTCTTCAAATGTAACTGTAACCTCTGTATACATCACCCTAAAAATAAAATAGAACCTGGAAAAAACCCACAATGGTCTGCTCCACATTTTGTCTGAGTTCCCGGGGAAATTTTCTAAATGAGCTTTGTGCTACACCAAGTTATGAAATAAAAGGGATTCATATAACAAGTCTAAACAGAACACTTTCTAAAAGCACCAGCATATAAACACAACTACATAGACATAAAAATTTATGACTCTATAGACATGTTTTCTTACATAGATTAATATGTAACTATGACATACAAACCCTTAGCCTAATTTTAATTATGTTCTAAAATCTAAGTGCCAGTGATTGCACATAGAGATTCCCTTCTTGGATATTTGTTTGTTAAATACATTATTTGAAATATGATGTAAAAATCAATGTTAATAAACTCTTTAATAAAAAACGTTCATCTCTTAAAAAAGAAAATAAAATTACATACTTTTTTGAACATAAATATTCTCTACATTTGACCAGTTTTGGGTTCTTTTTCCTTTCCCTTTATCTTGACATTTTATAAAACTTTTTTTTCTTAAACAACACATTCAAATTGAACATATTGAATTGAATTCTTTTTGTATGTCTACTTAAGGATAATAAAATGTATTTTTTAAAGCCTTTGAATTGTCCCTGCTGTCCTTTTGTTGAATGAATATGTGGTCTTTTTGGACACTTATTTTCAAATGAAAATCCACTAGATTATGCCTTTCTAATTAATAAAGTAATGTATAATATAAAGTCAATGTTCAAAGACTCTACTAACAAGAACTAGAAACAGAACAGTCTTTGATCATTTAAAATAACTCTGTACAGTGGTGGGACTTTTATGTAAGATATTTTTCTTTATGTGGCTATAATGCAATATACAATTTGTTGTGTCTTGCTAAAATTTACAAGAACTATGTTAATATTCAGCCATTAAAAAGAATAGGTAAAAATGTTAAAGTTAGGTACAATAGCTCATACCTATAATCTAAATCTTGTTCAGAAAGAGAAGAATAGTTGTTTTAGGATAAAACAGGCTAAAAGTATGTGGGACATTATCTGAAAGAACAAATATAAAATGATGGGTTGTCACTTGTAATCTCAGTTAAGAAAATCTCAGATAGGAGGATTGTGGTCTCTGTTGTTGGACAGGGAATCAAATGCAAGACTTAATCTGAAAAATAATCAATGCAAAATGATCTTAAGTTATGGCTTAAGTGGTAGGTAAACACAAAAGTAATATGATTAAAAATTCTTCACTCTTGAAATATCTGATATCAATTCAAACACATTTAAAATTCCTAGTAAGTTAAACAATTCAGAGTATAGAATTTTTTGTTTAATGTAGAAAGACATATATGGGTAGCATATTCTTGTTAGAAATGAAACAGTAGAAAATTGCAAGCAAGTAAATATCTCCGAAACCATCTTTAATGCACAATTCTACAATTTGATGAGTTATTTACTGATTCAAGTTGAATGTTCTACATTATATTAATAGTTAATGTTGTAGAAATTGTATGAGGACAATATTTGAATAACAACCAATGTGCTTGCTTGTATTTATATAATAAATTATTTTCCATTATTTTTAATGGAAAAATGTTAGTACACAAGGAACTGACATTTTATGCTTTAAATTCTAGATACTCAGGAAACTGAGATCTGGTAAGTTATGGTTCAAGACCAATGTGACAGACACAGGAAAACAAATCTGACTTTTGTTTAATTAACCACCATAATAGTTTGAATTTGAGATATGGCTCAAATGGTACAGTGTAAGCCTTAAAAGAAAGAGTCAAGAAAGGTATGAGTTAAAGATCTAGTACTGCGACACATACAAAAATGGTAGTACTCAACTTTGGGTAGAAAGATTAATTTTTTTTTGCCAGTCATGGGCTTGAGCTCAGGGCCTGAGCACTGTCCGTGGACTTTCTCAAAGTTAGAGCTCTACCACTTGAGCCTCAGCACCACTTCTGGCTTTTTTCTATGTATGTGGTACCGAGGAATCGAACCCGGGTCTTCGTGCATGCTAGGCAAGCACTCTACCAGTAGGCCAAGCTCCCGGCCCTGAAAGATTAGATATTTAAGTATGTGTGTGTATGTGTAGCAATCCATACCATCGTAGCAATCCATACCATTGTACTATTTAGGCATTTGTAAGCAGTGCTTTGATGTTTAAATAAAATTGCTTATCTGAAAATTTCTCCGGAAGTATTCCCATTTAGCAATACAAAGCTGCATACATCATGCCTTCAATCATATGAGCTTTAAGGATCAGCAATTTAAGCCCTACAATTATTTTATGATTAAATGTACACTACATTGAATATATCTCTAACCCATAAATATGCATAAAATATCTTCTGTCTGTATAGAGTCAGCCAATATGTGCCTTGAGACAGATTGAGAGGACTTGATAAAGAATACTTAGACAAAAAAAAGTACTAGAGATGGGACAGATAGTGTGTTGAGGAGAGAGTACAAAAGGCTCATTGAATTTGATCAGTGCAGGTTTCATGCATTCATAGAAATATCACCCCAACTTCATTATATAAGTGAATAGTATAACTTATGGAAATTTAAAATTAAAATGATGTCAAAAAAAGAAATATTGAAGAAGGAAAAACAGTAAAGAGAGTAGGAGGGAGAAAGAATTAGATGATATATTGGTATTAACATTTTCACAGTATAATGTTAAGTTTCATACTCAACAATTAATTGTACAAGTTTTTAGTCCAAAGAGAAAAGATTAATAAGAATAAATGTCAAATTGTTCAGGATTTCATAAATATTAACAATGTATTATCACCTTAGTAGAATAAATGCTTCCAATTCACACCCACACACAGACACACACACACAACACACATACATACTATGTACATACAATGTGTGAATTATTAGAAACAACATGCGGGGCACATTATTCCATAAGTTGATTTTTAACGATCTTGCCCATCTTCATGTGCCTTTCAATATCCTTTTATGAGCTTATCATTTAAAAGTGTTTGTAGGAATATAGCAAAAAATATTGGATAAAGACAAGTTTTGTATTTGCTTTTGATTCCATGGGAGAATAATCTAAAAAGAGATGGTAGGCAGATAGGCAAATATTAGTAGTTTCACTGTCAGTATTTATGTAGTCATCTTCCTTTCTTTTTTCTTGTTTTTAAAAATCTAAATAAAGGAGGGTGGAAATAAAGCTGCCAGATCATGAGAGTGCATTTTGATGCTTGTTTTGTTTTCACTTTTCAGTAAGGAAGCACAGAGGGAATCATATCTAGGAATTAGGCAGTTTTTTTATGAACAGATGAAGCAGATAAGTGAAATAAATTCAGTTTCATAAAACAACATATGTTTCTCTGTGCTAGAAAAATGATAAAGGGTGATCATCTTATTTTTAAAATACGAAGTGTGGAAAGATTAAAATAATATTTCTATTTTTTATTTTCTATAAAATCTCTGTGCAGCATTCTTGTGAGTCTCAATTAAAATTTTATATGAATTTATTTTGTAAACTGAAAAAAAACCTTCACAAATTTTAGAATACATTATTTTTCCTTCTGCCAACATGTCCTCCCTTCCTTTACCCTTCACTTCCTCCTGCACAGAAAGCACTGAGAATGTTGTGGGTATGAGCAGCATAATCTGGATGTGGGGTACATATTGGCTATTGGGAATAGTAGGATATGTGATTGTATTTTAATTTCTTCTTTTCACATATGTTAAAAAACAATAAGATTCCTTTATGAGAAGTCTTAAACTTTCATGAAGTTTGAGAAATAAAAGAGTATTGATAAAAATCCATTAACATTTTCTTGATTTGGCCTTCTGTTTGTGTATTGTTGGTGTACTCTTGTACCGACTTCTGAAGGTTGATATTGTATCCTGCCACTTTGCTAAAGTGGTTTATTAATTCTAGAAGTTTGGGAGTGGAGTTTATTGGGTCACTCAAGTAGAGGATCATGTCATCTGCGAATAAGTATAGTTTAATTTTTTCTTTCCCTATGTGGATCCCTTTGATGTCCTTTCCTTGCCTTATTGCTCTGGCTAAGGGTTCCAGCACTATATTGAAGAGAAGTGGAGTGAGTGGGTATCCCTGTCTAGTTCCTGATTTTAAGGTGAAAGGTTCCAATCTTTCACCATTTATTGTAATACTGGCTGTAGGATTTTCATATATGGCTTTCACTATTTTGAGGATTGTACCTCTTATTCCTATTTTTTCTAGTGCTTTCAACATGAATGGATGTTGTATTTTGTCACATGCCTTCTCCACGTCCAGGGAAATTATCATATGGTTCTTATCCTTAACTCTATTGATATGATGTATTACATTGATGATTTGCGAATGTTAAACCAGCCTTGCATCGATGGGATGAAGCCCACTTGATCATAGTGTATGATTTTATTTAATTTGTTTCTGGATTCTGTTGGCTAATATTTTATTGAGGAGTTTTGTGTCTGTGTTCACTAGAGAAATAGGTCTGTAATTTCTTTTTTGGGGGGGTCTTTCCCTGGTGTGGGGATGGGAGTAATATTAGCTTCATAAAATGAGTTTGGTATTGCTCCTTCTGTCTCTATTTCTCGGAAGAGTTTCAAGAGAATAGGTGTTATTTCATCTTTAAACGCTTGTAGCATTCTGCAGTGAATCCATCTGGACCTGGGCTCTTTTTGGTTGGCATTTCCCTGATTGCTTCCACAATTTCGTTGTAAGAAATTGGTTTGTTCTATTTGTTTACCTCATCGTTGTGCAGTGGGGGTAGCCTATATTTATTTAAGAAATCATCCATTTCTACTAGGTTTTCTTGTTTCATTGAATATAGGCCCTGGTAGTACCTATACATTATGGACTGAATTTCTTGGGAATCAGTTGTGATTGTTCCCGTGGGTTCTCTAATCTTATTTATTTGAGTCTCCCCTTTCCGTTTTTTGATTAATCTTGCCAAGGGTCTGTCTATTTTGTTGACTCCTTCAAAGAACCAACTTTTTTATTTATCAATTTTGTGTATAATAGACCTTATTTCTATCTCTGATATTTCTGATTTTATTTTTATTATTTCTGTCCTTCTAGTTGTTTTAGAATTAACTTTTTCTTGCTCATCTAGGTGTTTCAGTTTTTTTAGGTTATTTACGTGCTTTTCTTCTGTCTTTTTAATATGCACTCCTAGTGCGATAAATTTGCCTCTTAGATCCCATTCGCAATAGCCCCCAAAAGAATAAAATACTTAGGAATATACTTAACCAAAGATGTAAAGGAATTATTCAGTGAAAACTATAAAAGCCTAATGAAAGAAATTAAAGAGGACACTAGGAAATGGAAAGACATCCCATACTCATGGCTAGGGAGAACCAACATAGTGAAAAAGGCTATACTGTCAAAATTGTATTCAATGCCATTCTCATCAAAATCCCAAAGACATTCTTTAAGGAAATTGAAGATATAATCCAAAGATTCACATGGAACAAGAAAAGACCTAGAATAGCCAAAACAATTCTAGGCAAAAAGAGCAATGCTGGTGGTATTACAATACCAGACTTCAAATTCTACTATAGAGCCATAATAACAAAAACCACATGGTATTGTCACAAAAACAGACCAGAAGATAAGTGGAACCGAATAGAAGGCCCAGAAATAGAATCACATACCTATAGGCAACTTGTATTTGACAAACGAGCCAAAGATATACAGTGGAACAAACACAGTCTATTCAATTATTGGTGCTGGCAATACTGGGCAGCCACACGCAGAAAACTAAAAATTGAACCTAGCCTTTCACCATGCACAAGCATTAACTCAAAGTGGATCAAAGCCCTCAACGTCAGACCGGAAACCTTGAAACTGCTACATGATAAAGTAGGAGAGACACTGGAACTCATAGGCACAGGCAAAAGATTTCTGAACAGAATCCCAGGGTCACAACAGATTGGAGAGAGACTCAATAAATGGGACTACCTAAAAATAAAAAGTTTATGTACAGATAAAACATAGTTGCAAAAGTAGCGAGACAGCCAACCAAATGGGAAAAGATATTTACCAACAATACATCTGACAAATGCTTAATATCCAGTATCTACAGGGAACTCAAGAAACTAATCCCCCGAAAACCCAATAAACCATTCACTAAATGGGAAAGGGAAATAAAGAGAGACTTATCAGAAGAAGGGATTAAAATGGCAGAAAATCATATGAGAAAATGTTCATCATCTATGGTCATAAAGGAAATGCAAATAAAAAAAACCCTAAGATACCACCTTACCCAACAAGAATGGCCAAGATTTTAAACTCAGACAATGACAGTTGCTGGCGGGGTTGTGGAGAATAAGGAACCCTACTACACTGCTGGTGGGAGTATAAACTAGTTCAGCCACTCTGGAAAGCAGTGTGGAGGTTTCTTAAAGAACTGAAAATAGAGCTTCCCTATGATCGCGTCATACCACTTCTGGGCATCTATCCTGAACATCATGACCCAGGATATTATAAGGACACCTGCTCAGCTATGTCCATCTCTGCACTATTCACAATAGCCAGGCGATGGAAACAATCCAGATGCCCTACTGCAGATGAATGGATACAGAAAATGTGGTATATATACACAATGGAATTCTACATAGCCAACAGACAAGATAAAATAATGGCATTCACAGGGACATGGATGAATCTAGAGCGAATCATGTTGGGTGAGACAAGTCAAGACCTAAGGAACAAAAGGCGCAGGGTATCCTTAATATGTGTCTATTAAATCCGAAGAGTACAAGAGTGAGGACTCAATAACTGCATACACAAAGCTATGGACATGGTAATGGAAACATAAACATAACTATATAGACATAAAAACCTATGACTCTATAGACATAATATTTTATTTCTTAAGTTAATATGTTTCTATGACATATAAACCCCTAGCCTAATTTTGATTAAGTTCTAAATACTAAGTCCCAGTGGTTGTAAATAGAGATTCCCTCCTTGAACACTTGTTCGTTAAACTTGTCATTTAAAATATGATGCAAAAATCATCGTTGTTAAATTCTCTAATAAAAAAATCCATTAACATTATTCTTCAAATACACAAGCATCATAAAAGGCAAATTCTTCAATACCTATGGGCCTCTGATCATATAAAATTAGATTTAGTGAAGTGAACTCCAGAAAATGGAAATAAGTGTTTTGTTCTTTTTTGTTGTTGCTGTTTTATTTTCTTTCTGTCTTGTTTGATCACTTATCTGTCTTTGGGAGGGTAAGGAGGAGAACCTAGAAATGGAGGGACAAAGGATGTACAAATGCATCAGTGGTACCATTAGACATGTTGAAAATGAATAATAAAACTTGTGGGTGAGACTCGTAGGGAAAAATGGAAGAGTGAGGGAAAGGGTCACATTATCCAAAAAGAAATGCACTTATTAACTTACTTAAATAATTGTAACCCCTCTTCACAATAGTAATAAAAAAGTATGTTTTAGAAAAGTGGCATTGGCTGAGAATGTGGCTTCCTTATAGAGCACTTGCCTAGCATATGTGAAGCCCTAAGTTTTATTCATTAGTATCGCATAAAAAGAAAAAAGCTAGAAGTGGCCCTGTTGCTCAATGGTAGAGCACCAGCCTTGAGCACAGACAGGTTCAGAGACAAAGCTCAGGTCCTGAGTTCAAGGCCTGGGGCTAGAAAAAAAATGACATTAATGGTGGCACACACCAGCAAGCACAACACCTACGATGTGGAGGTAAGAGAATGTTGAGTTTCAGGCCATCTTTAACTATATAAGGAGACTCTCAAATACTCTGGGTATTGTGAAATACGGTGAACATATCACTGTGGGGAAAATGTACACAATCTACATAAAGAGACTAAGAGAGATAGTTGAGGAGAAAGGAAGTGAATCAGGATTGGTCATTGGAAGGAGAGAAAGAAGCAACCGTTGTTTCAAATCTGCTTTCCCCCGTTTATTCCAAGTGCCACAGATTTAGGAATGTGGGTATAGTGCTCTATCAACCATTCAATTACAAATTGACACTCTCAGCAAGAGTTGAGCGACAATAATTTAGCTCAACAAACATTGCAAATGCTTTATTACCAGTTTTAATAACACAATGTGATGAGATAATCATGGAGAATATTCAAATCTCCTAATAAGGTCAGCAAACTAGAGAAGCAAACTAGATTGATAGTCATATACAATGTTTCCTTGAGAATGGGCATTTAAGATCAGATATGAAGGAGGAATTTGAATAATAGCAACAACCCTCTGAGGCCTATCCTGTTGTTCATATTTGTGAGTTAGTAAAGAGAATAGGAAGTATTTTCTAGATCACAAGATAAGATTCTCACTTAGATAGAGACACGTATTTCCCTTGGGCTTAGTCCAAGACCTATCACCTCAGGTCTAAAAGTAGCCATTAAATCTCTCTAGTATGTGGGCCTACTCAATATCCTTTACTTGTTTACTTTGCTGACACATAGATTCTCCAAACTGAGTAAGGTCTTGAGAAAGAAACTAGACATATAATCGAATAAGTTAGAATTAATTGGACCAATTTAGATGTGATTGAATTTCTCAGTATTCTTTTCCATTTTTGTCTCTCAAGGTCTAAGCCACCAGTAAATTGACCGAAGTTTTAGACCTTATTTTTCATCCCCTTGAATTGCATCTGACAAATATTACTGAGCATTGATGTTACATACTTAGATGACATTATAAATTAAAAATATAAAGATGAATCCATGAAAACCACACCAATGAATGAGTTCAAAGTGTAGATAAGGATATAAATATAGATTCTAATAGCAAAGAAAAAGATGACCACCAAATAAGGGATGCTTTAAAACTGAACATTATTTTTAAGTTTTAGGCATCTTTCCCTTGCAATTTTTGTGGAAAAAATGATGGCACTTATGTGTTATAGCAATTTTTTAGTCTCTTTCATTGTTAAGTTATCTTGATGCATTTATTTGACATCACTAAAACTAATATATTGAAGTCAACTTTAAATAAGAACCATGTATTCTTAATGAAACAATTTGACTAAATCTGTTCTTAAAAATCAATATATCCTTTTAAATGAAGATTACCTGCCATTTATCATTATGTGTAGAAGTAGATATACTTTGTCTTTGCAAGAGATGTATTTTAAACATGCATCTGAAAAATTTTACTTCAAATACTGATGATATGAGATTTTTCTCTCTTAATAGATCACCTAAGTGTCACACTTTCAATACACAGAATGATATCCAATTATTAAAAAACAGATTGCAAGTATAATTTCCTATATTATAATATTTAAATCATTTATAAAAGTTAAATTAGTGCTTTTCCCAGGCTGAGAAGCTTATATGTCACTTATAAGCTACTGTCATTTGGTCTCTGAAAGTAACTTCATTACTGTTGATATGCAAATGTACACTGTACAACCTTTGAGACTCCCAGATGAAATTATCCTTAACTTTCTTCTGTCTGTATTTTTAAGTGATTTGTGAGATATTTGTTGAAAGGATTTATAGTCACTTTAAAGAAAATATGGAAGCGAATGAATCTAATTAAAATTTTCCTTAGTTCTTTTCCAATTTTTTTGAATATGAACATTCTACAATGGCATTTTCATGAGAAGCATCCCAGTTCAATAGTTTAATATTACAATACATTTATTGCTATTATTTTTCATTTTATTAATAAAAATGAAAATTCAGTCAACCACTAATGAAACAGTTACTATTTCTAATGTGTAGATTAAAAACAGAACTTGCTGGGAAAGTTCATGAAAAATATTTTTTATATCATTACCAGAATTTGTTTGCAACATAATATATTTTAAAATTTCAATTAGAAAAGAAAACTTGAAATGTTCTGTGTAATTAAAATAAATCTGATGCTGTTATTTTTGTAAAGTCAGCATCATTACCAGATCCTCTCCAAGTGATGAAAAAGAAGATATTTATTTTTGCTTTGAACATAATGATCACTTAAGATAGGAACATAGCTATTATATAAAATAACTCAGCAACATAATTGGGGTGAGATGGTCACAGAGGAAAAGTAATGTTAATTATAGGATTAGAGCAGTGAAAGCATCATAGATATAAACATTAATATGTGGAGCTCATATGGATTTGACACATGCATGGAAAAATGAAATGTAAAATTTAAATATTTATTTGCAAATTAAGAAAAACTTTAAGAATGTTGAAGTCAGGTGTTTTCTAGAAAAAGGTCAATGACAAAACCAGACTATTGTGTGCCCAAATGAGAAAGTAAAAATATAAATAATTTAATGTAAGAAGAAGCACACTTTTAAAAGATATAATTTTCCCCAGGTATTTCTGCTTTTTATACTTTCCTTCTTTTATCTATTAATACCACTGTATCTTCTTTATTACTAACCAATTTCTTACTGATATGCAAATATAGAAGTATAGCATTGAAGAAATTAGCCTAATAGGAGTTCCTAATCAACTTTCTGTAAGCTTCAATATAAATTAACACTCAATTTGCCAATCCAGACAGATAATGGGTAGGCCAGGTATTATGTGAAACCTGTGGGAAATAGTTATGCTCAGTAATCAGAACCTACATTTATAGGCTCTGAACCTTGCCAAAGGTTAACTCACTGAATGATCAACATAATTAAGTCTGAGCCAAAAATCTTGTAAAATCAATGCTACCAATGATCTCCCACAATTTGCAGAGATATCATGAGATGATAACTGCACTATGATTTTAATCAATGTATTCTCTAGATCACAACTTATCAAACTTCAGTTGCTCAAACTGGACTAAACAAATTTTGTAACTATGATACTTTTAAGGAAACACAACCATGACCATTTGCTTCTGTATTGGTAATGATTATTTTTGTGGTCCAACAAGATAACTTAAATAGTTATAACAGAATTATAAGCTACTGAAGTCCCAAACATTTGCTATTTAACTCTTTAGAAATAATTCTATTTCCTTTTCAATATTACATGCCAGAATAACATTTTGAAGTGCTTAGTATAAAGTTGGCAAAACTAAAGTTTCAACAACTAGTATGCAGGTAATAAAATTGACCTAGTAAAGAATTATAATCTTACGCTTATGAAAAAAGTGTTTTCAATAGTATCAATTTACCATTCATATCCATGTATGTACTGCTATTTATTTACTCACATAGGATAGTGACATTTTGTAACCCTTCTCACTGTCCCTTCTTTTTGGGACTCAGTTTAATTAATTTGGAGAGGTTGTGTTCAGTGAATATTTACACAAGAAACAGATTTGCCATATTGAATGTCTACCTAGAAAGTGGACATACTATTTCATTACTTAAACATTCCATTCCATACAACATCAATTTCTCATCACTCGGTTATTGAGTCAAGAGCTTCCACATACTTGATCCCTGCAAATCATGTTTGATAAGCACAAATTCATTTTTTTTTGGTAGATATACTACCGTATTAATCTTATTACTCTTTGAGCATCATTCAGTTCTGCTCTGTAGCTCTTTTCCTTCAAATATTTTCCCTAGGGTCAATAGCAGTATCTTATTTTTTGCCTACCATATTGGCTTCTTCAAAGGTTAGTCTAGAAATTATTACAATTGTTGAATGTTCAGTCGTAGGCAGCTTCTTCTTTTACACACACACACACACACACACACACACACACACACACACACTTGCTTAGCTGCTGCTCTACAACTTGGGCCACACTCTCAGTTCTGCTTCATGCTGGTTTATTTGGAGGTAGAAGCTCACAGAATTTTCTTCTTGGACTGGGGACTGGGGTAAGACTCTGATTCTCTAGGTCTCAGACTCCTCAGTAACTGGGATTAGAGTTATGAGCCACTGGTGTCCAGAGTAGGATTTTTGTTTTATTATTCTGAGACAGGATATCACCACATAGCTCACACTGACAACGGACACACAAGACCAACCGTTGTCTCTATCTGAGACCTGAGATTATGAGCATGAAACAACATATCCGCTGTTTTTATCTCCAAAGGAAACTCTGTGTTTAGATGTCAAGTTTCACCTACCTTAAAATGACTCAAGACTTGGTGAGTGTACATGGTTCATGCATATAATCCTAGCTATTCAATAGACTGAGGACCATGATTTGAAGCCATGGGGAAGAGCATTCATGGGACCCTTATCTCCAATACACTACCAGAACAGCAAAAGAAGAGCTATGACTCAAGAGGTTGAACGTTAGCCTTGAGGAATAGAAGATCAGGGACCACACTCAGATCCTGAATTCAAGAACTGGAACTGGCAAAAAAAAGACTAAAACCTCTTATTTTTGCAGCTGACTATTTATTGGATCCAGAATTCAAGAACTGGAACTGACAAAGAAAGACTAAAACCTCTTATTTTTGCAGCTGACTATTTATTGGATCAACAAAATCATAAATACAATAAAATAAGTTCATTTGGTATACTTTCTTGAGCATCTAGCATGAAACTCCAAAACTGGGGACATGCTTAAACATGCTTTCCTGTCAAACATGATCCTAATAGAATGTGCTACATATAGAAATCAGAAACTTTTAGCCAGGAGTGTGGCCTAGAGGTAGAGTGCTTGCCTAGCATGCACAAACCCCTGGGTTCCATTCTTCAGTACCACATACACAGAAAAGCTGGAAGTGGCACTGTGGCACTGTGGATCTAAGTGGCACGGCTTTAGCCTTGGGCTGAAGAGCTCAGGGACAGCACCCAGGCACAGAGTTCAAGCCCCATGATCGATGAAAGAAAGAAAGAAAGAAAGAAAGAAAGAAAGAAAGAAAGAAAGAAAGAAAGAAAGAAAGAAAGAAAGAAAGAAAAAAAAAGAAAGAAACATTTGAGTCATCCTTGATTCTTCTTTCTGTACTCTCATGTTTATATCTGCAAGTATAGTTGACTGTTATAACCAATGTATTTGTTGTGGTATAAAGATATCACAAACACTGTACGTTGAGCCAAAAGGATGCTGAGAAAACTTTAATGTGTTGATCTCATATTATTAGATTTAATTTATGAGTATTAATGAAGTATTTGCTTTTTATTAAAATTTCATTTATTCTGAGGAAAATTAAAAAAATCCTAAGTATAGAAGGCTCAAGTATTTATCATCACCCTTGGAGGTCACTGTTGCCTCCTCCAGCACTGTTTGAGTGCATCCACTTATCACTCCTTCTATTATGCCCACTCAGCAGGAATAATGCATTATCTCCATAACTGCTCTGCTTTCTCTCTGATCCTTGTCAAAATGGTCTTTAGACTACTGTAAAAGCACTCAGATCTAGTCCTGTTCACATCCCACATATATGAAAGAACAATTTAGTTTTTTTCTATTTCACTTATTAGAGAAATTAACCTCTTTAATCACATACTACAAGCCTTTATTTTCTTTAGTCAAAACTGATGTTTGAACTGAGGGCCTCATACTTGCATGATTGTCATAATATCACTTCACTCACACTTCCAGTGAGGAATTTTGGAGATGGAGTATCATGGGATCTTCTAGCCAGGTTGGCCTTGAACCACATTCCTTTAGATAGCAGCCTCCTCAGCAGTTATAATGACAGGTGTGAGTCATTGGAGCCTGGCTATTAAAAGCCACTTTTTTTCTCTTCCCTAGACTTTATCATCATTATTTATCTGTACTGTAGGTACACTTTTTTATGCCTCATGAATTCATCACACAATCTCTCAACATATGTCATACAACCTGTTTCTTCTGCTTAGAATGTTTTTCTTTTCTATCTACTACTTATTCATTCTTAGATATTTCATTGTCACTTTTTAAAATATTTTTTATTTAAATGTATAGAGGGGTTACTGTTATATTTGCCAGATAGAAGGTGCATTATTTATGTTTTTGTTCCCATTTCCCTCCCCTAACCCTTCCCGTCATTTTTCTCCTCCTATTTCAAAGAAACAAGTAAACATCTATATAATATAACAGGTAACAAAGTGGGATACTGTAACAATATGATATTAACCAAAAGAAGAGAAAAGAACATAATACATAGAGAATAACAGTCACTTATAATTAAGCTCTTGCTTCCATGTCCTGGAGGTCCATTAATTCAGCCTCATCCTATACGGTCTTATGTATCTAGGGTTTGAGCTATTGTAATCCTCTGCTAGGAGAGTTCTAGATGTGTACTCTTTAGGGGCAGCATAGTGACCTTTATAGACCTGCGAACTTTATTGTAAATTCTCTTGGCATTTAAACCACTTGTTAAGTCTTACCAGTTACATTGGGAAGTTTATTCATCACTTTTTCATTAACTGTAATCTCTGTAGATTTCAGAGGTTTTTGTTCTTCTGTGAATCTCCAGTCTTAAGCAGTGTATGAAATCAGAAATTTCTCAATAATCACATTTTAAATGACTGTTTGTATGAGTGACCCGATGTCCTTGAATATATCATTCTAAATTCTAAATAATAGTATGTGAACAAAAATACAGGCCCTTACAATGTACCACTTGAGTATTTAATATGCTTAAAAAATCCCAAAACAAAGCAAGCTAATGAGAATATTACTCAATTGATTCCCCATTTTCAGACGATAAAACTGAAATTCAGATAAATTATGATGCAGCACAAAACCCACACATTATGTGAAACAAGAATATAAGTGAAATTTACATATATTGAAAGTTTTGCATACAGATATACAGCCAATATCATGGTAAGTGTTGAAAAATACAAGCAATTCTGCAGGGCAGGTGGTTCAAACCTATAATCCTAGCTACTCAGGAGGCTGAGATCTGAGGATGTTGGTTCAAAGCCAGCCCAGGCATTAAAGTCCATGAGACGCTTATCTGCAATTAACTACCAGAAAACCAGAAGTGGTGCTGTGACTCAAGATGTATGGCAGTAGCCTTGACTGAAGAGCTCAGGAACAATGCCCAGGCCCAGAGTTCAAGACCCACAACAGCCAAAAAGAGAAAAATACAAGCAGTTCTTCTAACATCAGGAACAAGGTGTGGATTTCAACTGTATTCACTGATATTAAATATACTACTAGAATATATGTTGGCAAAAACAACACTTCTTGAACAAATGAGGTTGGAAAAGTTAGACAACCATATAGAGAATATTGAAACTATATCCCGTTCTCTCATCTTGTATTAATACAAATTGAATGTGTACCAAAGACCTTAATGTAAGACCTGAAATATGTAACCAGCCTAGATTCCCTATAACTGGTAAGTGACTCACTGCCTTACAATGCCAGTTGAGCGAGGCAATCCAGGCTAAGAGACAAAGGAAACATTTTCTCTAGTAAATGGAAATTTCCACTAGAGTATAAACATATGCAGGATCACATGTGTACATATATAACCAAATGGACTAAATAATGGCATATACAGAAGTGAGATCCACAGTAACCACTTCAAACTGTTAACTGGAAGTACAACAATAGGAATACTTGCAAACTCAGACCTATTTTCAACAAGGATGGTGGTAACAAGTAGATCCAGGAAGAACATAAGAATGGAGAGAGGAATGGTGGAAAAATTTAGTTGTAACACTCAATATATATGTATATGCAAGACTCAACCAGAAAATTTTAAAATTTTAGGTGGAAATGGGATATGATAGGGATGGGAGAATGATGGAATTGATGACTGATCCACATGCATTGAACACATAATTTGAAATGTTAAATTGAAAGCCCTTCATGAAACTCTTTGGAAAAAAATTAACTTGGATTTATTGGCTTACATGATACCAGAGTGTCTCTTTTATAATCTCCCAGACAGGCAAGGAGTAGTGCCATTAAATTAATTTTAATAAATCTTAAGTATAGTTTTCTTCATTTTTCCTTGAACTGCAGATATTAAAAATAAACCAGTTTTTGGAAACAATGCAATGATTCTGTTGCATAAGGAATTTTTTTTCTTATAACTGAAAAGTGAACATTCTCTGTCTATGATAAGGCAATATATCTGCAGGGTGAAAATGAACCCAAAGAAAATATTTTGTATTATTTAAGTTAACACATTTGAAAAGCAAACCTACAAACAGTCATTATTAATATTTGAAAAATGTTCATTTTACTCCCAACAGTATAGGGTTTTTCCTTCCTGGAGAGAATTTTACATTAAAATATGTGAAGTAAATCAATATTAAACATCTTCCCTTAGGCAGACAGAGCATGTTGAAAAGCAATGTGTGCCCACTTCACTATTTACATCATTTCTTAGGATGGAAGAAAATAAATCACTTAGATGAAAAAATTGTATCAGACAGCATAAATCTTTGATCTTGTTAACATGAAGCAAATAGCTGCCAATTTCCTAGGCAATTATTTCATTTTATTGGTGAATCTTATACTCCCATAAAAGATTTTTCCATGGCTTCTGGAACAGCACCAGATGAGACATTATTGCAGCAGGTTTTATATATCAACCATACCAAGAGAAACAGGAAGTCACACAGTAAAATCAGAATTCTTTCATTTTATTCTAGTATACATTAAAAAACTGCTTGTTAATAACTAAAACAGTTTTAAAAAAGGAGCACAGATTGGATGATGTTCAAAAACAAGGACTGGGCATTTGCTCCCTTTCTGATTAACTATATTACTTAGAAAGAAAGACACAGTATTTGAAAATAACATCTTCTAACTTTTAGTTGAATTTTTGTACCAGTATAAATATAAGACAGTAAATTGTGAAAATATCTTTTCATGGCACCATTAGAATAGAAGTCAGGTGTCATCACTGTACTAGTAATTAATAATGACTATTAGTACAGTCTTTACTGAAAGATAAATTTTATTTCTCAGGTCAGACAAGTAGAGAAATACAAACTAAATAATGAACAAAGCCAACAACACAATAATGTTTATAATACAATGATCTTGGAATCCCTTAAACTTCAGTAAATTCTATTGGTTTTATAGTTGAAAAGACAAGTGATCTCTCATGACAAAGACAGAAATGGGAGGAAGGCTATATTTTATTCAATCTTAAATAAACTTTTAATTTCCCTGAAATAATTGGCTCAAAATATTCAATGAAGTAATATTTTAAATAAGACTGCACTATACAGGGCTGGGAGTTTGGCCTAGTGGTTAAAGTGCTTGCCTAGCATGCATGAAGACCAGGGTTCGATTCCTCAGTACCACATATTGAAAAAAGCCGGAAGTGGTGCTGAGGCTCAAGTGGTAGAGCTCTAGCCTTGAGAAAGTCCAAGGACAGTGCTCAGGCCCTGAGCTCAAGCCCAGGACTGGCAAAAAAAAGACTGCACTATACAGTAAAATTATATTCTATGGAACCAATATATTTTTGAAACTGCACAAATCATCATAATATTTTTTGTGAAGTAATGCCTACTTAATAATGAATACCCTATTTGGGTGGATGCCAACTAGAAATTTCAATAACAAACTGACAGTTGTGGTACTTCAGTAGAATTTTCCTTGGGCACAATAAAATATTTCCCAGATAAAACTGTACAGTTTGTTTTACAACGGTACCAACATAGCAAATGGCTTTCTGTCCCTGAAGTCATAGGTAAATTTTCCCCCATTAGGCCATGGCTTTCCACATTTTTTTGCCTAAGGATTGAATCTTATGGGCTAGTGTTTCTCTAAGTTCAGTCTAGCACCGGAATCACCTGAGGTGATTTTAAAATGCTGGCTTCTAAAACCAACATAGATAAAAAAATTCAGATACACAAGCTGCATTTTAAGAATGATTGCTAAAAGTCATGACTTCCTTCCACTTTTTTTGCAAGACATCTCAGTACTTTGCAATCATTTCATTTGTCTTTTAAACAATCATAAATATTCTCTTATTGTGGAAGCTTTTCCACGATTTTTCATACTGAGAAAACTGGTAATTTTGTGTTCCTGATTGATAAAAAATATTCTGTATTCATATTCCATTAAAATAGCATCTCAAGGACATATTTTCAAATAAGAACTAGAGTACTGGTGGCTCACATTTGTAATTCTACTTACTCAGAAGGCTGAAATCTGAGGTTTGTGCTTCAAAGCCAGCGTAGGCTGGAAAATACTTAAGACACATCTCCAAATAATCACCAAAAAATGATGCAGAGCTATGGCTTAAAGTGATAGGGTATTAGCCTTGAGTACAAAATCACAAGGACAATGCCTAAGCCCATGCAAGGCTGTGGATTCAAGTCCCAGCAACACAACTAAAATATAATACATTGTATTTTTTTCTACACTGGAAAAGTTGACAGTAAAACTCACTGTTAAATTACAGAAAAAGGAAAGAAGTTTCTAGGAGAGGGTACAGAGAACATAGAAAACAACATAAAAATGAAGAGCCTGTGTTTTCTATTTGAGTGTGCAAATTTGGATCCAAAAAACTGTATAGAGCATTACTATAGACAACTGAAAAATTAATTCAGTGTTGCTCCATGGTATAGATGGATTCACACTTACATTTGAGACGATAAAGCCTGTGCTTGCTTATGTAATGGCACTATGGTCCCATTTATGAAAAAAGAAATGAGGTTTTAGGAATTCTTGACTCAGGTTCTAATGTGCCCAAGAATCCATAAATGACCTTCAAGTAATTTGGAAATATTTTAAAATCATGCTATATCTTATATCAATATATGTTCATTTCTTGTCCGGAACAGAAAAAAATTGCTCATAATTTTAGTGTCCCAGAAATACTGTGATCCAACCCACATGCAAAACCACAAGGATATTTCTTTTCCCTTTAATTCTCTTATTTCTGTAGCCTTATTGAAAATATTTAAGAGATTAATCAAAGTAAATGTCTGAAAAACAGAAAAGGATGGGAAAATTGCTTCTATTCAAAGTTAAATGAGTCAATATGGATGAAATATGGCTTGGGTGCTGAAAAATCATGCCATTTTTCCCACCAACTTGAAATCTTAATCTTCCCACACAGAAGAAGTTCAAATCTGTATGTGATGCAGTGCATGAACTGGGTAGTACATTATCAAGATAAGTACAACAAGATATGGAAACAAGAGGTTTTATTTGCATTGTTTTTAATGTATTGTGTGAAGCTATTTCTTTTTCTTTTTGATTCTTTTTCCCTTATGATTTATCCAGTGTTGTCACTGTATGTGATTTTGGTACCTGGGAGAATAGGAACAAAGAAATGGTGAAACAAAGTACCAAGGGTGAACTAGTGCCAGGAGTTTGGCCTGGTGGTAGAGTGCTTGCCTAGCATGCACAAAGTCCCAGGTTGGATTCCTTGGTACTACATACCTAGAAAAAAAGCCAGAAGTGATGCTGTGGCTCAAATGGTATAGTTCTAGCCTTGAGAATCCCAAAGACAGTGCTCAGGCCCTGAGCTCACCACCCAGGACTGGCAAAAAAATAAGTGATACCAGACAATATGTTGGAAATGAATTTTACAAATCAGGAAGGGATGGGGGAGGGACAGTGGAAGAAAAACGTGAGAGCGGGTAACAATGTTCAAAAAGAAATGTATTCACTACCTGAAATATGTAACTGCAACCCCTCTGTACATTTTTCTGACAATAATATTAAACTTAAAAAAAAGAACTATAAGCGGAGCTAGTAGACCTTGATCCTAATTTGAAGGCTCATTCCTCCTCCAGTCTATCTTCTTTCTGTTTCTCAAAGGCAAAATTTTTCATCATCTTTTCTATTTCTGCATCTAGTATTAGCAGTACTTGTCTGTCCCACGATGCTAATAGTTTCCTTCTGCAACAACAGAATGGATTTCTAATTGTTTTTAATGAAGGAGGTGGTTCCTTCCCATGTGTTTATCAGGTATTTGAGTCATTATCCTATATTCCAGGTGAATATGACCATGGTGCCTTCATCAGAATCATGTTTCATTGTCAATGGATTATGATTTTGAATTAGTAATGATGAAAGATATATTAATAAAGTATTTCATCTAAATTATAAACTTATCTTCATCTATTTAATATCTTAGCTACTGCTATATAAGCTAGTAGCGAATAATTAGATGACAAGAAGCTGGAAATGAGAGTAGAACTAAGTGGAAGAGCCACTGCCAAGCATATTTCAATCTTTGTATTCATTTCTAGCAGCACCACATTTTTAAAAGAATGAACTGGTATAAAATGCATAGTTGATGTGAAAATTTGTATGCAGTTTTTCTCTCATTATTTCAATAATCACTTATTATTTCCTAATATAACGTCTAGCTACATGTCATTTCTATTTAAATAATTTAAACAAATATGAGGTAGCATTCTCTAGAAGAGAAATTTTCTATTGTGCGACAAGTAGAAGAACTATAGAATTTAAGTTTCATTTGAAATAAATCCAAATAAATGTGTGAGTGAAAAATACAACAAAATAGGCTGCTAAGGTTTTGCTGGCAGGAACTAGTAAAGCAGATTTACAAAACTCGATCTCCTCATTCTAAGAAAAAACTTGAATGGATTAAGAGATTAAAGAGGAATAAAGAGATTTAGGAATAATATTTTGTTTTCTGTCTCATATTTCTAAAGTTAAGCCCTTGATACAGTTTCCCCTTCCCTTTCATAGCTCTAGATTACAAAGACAATACTCTGGGTAATCACATCCTGAAAAGCTACAATTATAACTAAAATAAGGAAGTAAGGTTAATAAACACATCAGAACCTTGGCCTCAGTGAACTACTGACACATTAAACAATGACACATTAAATACATCAATTCAGTTAGCTCCTTCCTGGGAATTACTGATGATTTCTCACTTTTAAAGTCTCTAGATTATGTCTTATGAACAGCAAGAAAAGAAGATAATAACCTTAGAAAACTATGACAAGCTTTTTTTGGCTTAAAGTTGCTCCTTTCGATCTAAGCTAGGAAACACTGACAAGAATGTATCTCTAGAATGTGTTTCATGGGAAAAGCAAGGTGACAAAAGAATTAGCAATACAATTTTTTGCAGGCTCAGCCAGTACTTTAGAAAAATTAAGTAATGACTTGGAAAGATTGGAATGAATGTCTAAAAGATACAATTCAATAACCAAATCTGTCAGGGTGAAAGTGAAGGTCAGTGTATCTGTAGAGGATATCTCCATGATCACAAACAATGCTTTGGGTGATTCAGCAGCACACTGTGGGCTGCTGAATCATTGTTGTAACATCTGAGAGCCATAAGTGTGATAAATTTATTTCTAGTATTGTAGCTATTTCAAATCATATATCATATTTTATTGATCAGACAACTCATTTTCCAGTTGGGTTTAGAGCAATAGAAAAAATCCACAGCCATACAACAAAAATCTCTCTGATAGAGCATATGTCTGTATTTGATGTTACAAAAAAATAAGCCATCTACTGGGGTTAGGGCTGGTTTGTTGCTCTTTTTCCTGGAGCTTAAGGTCAGACATTAACTTGTTGGTTTGTGATTTTTCCAACTTGCTGTTGTAGGCACTCAGTGCTATAAATTTTCCTCTGAGTACTGCATTTGCCGTGTCCCAAAGGAGTTAGTATTTTGTGTGCTCCTTATTGTTAAATTTCATGAACTGTTGGATTTCTGCTCTGATCTCTTCGATGACCCATTGATGATTCAACAATGTGTTGTTCAGGTCTATGAGTTACAGGGTTTTCATTGGTGGAGATGTGTGTTCCGTTCCAATTTGATGCCTTTGTGGTCTGAGAGCGTGCAGGGAATTATTTCAGTTTCTGAATCTGTCCAGGTTTGTTTTATGGCCTAAGATGTGGTCTATTTTGGAAAATGTTCCATGTGCTGCTGAAAAAAACGTATATTGTGATGTTGCTGGGTGGAATATTCTGCAGATGTCTGTTAGATCTAGTTGGTCTATATAGTTGTTCAGTTCTAAGGTTTCTCTGTTGAGTTTTTGCCTTGTTGATCTGTCCATAGGTGAGAGTGGTGTGTTAAAGTCACCGACAATCACTGTGTTTCAATCTATGTATGGTTTCAGTGAAAGTAATGTTTGCTTGATGAAGTTCGGAGCTCTGGGATTTGTTTTGTAGATATTTAGGATCGATATGTCTTCTTGGAGGAAAGATCCCTTTAGTAATATATAGTAAGCTTCTTTGTCTTTTCTTACGAATTTTAGTTTGAAGTCTATTTTATCTGATATGAGGATGGCAACTCCAGCCTGTTTATTGGGGGCTGTTAGTTTGATGGAGATTATTCCAGCCTCTCACTTTCAAAAGCTGTTTGTTTTTTGGGGTAAGATGTGTCTCTTGAAGACGGCAGAACGATGGATCTTGCTTTTTGATCCAACTAGAGAGCATATGCCATTTAATTGGAGAGTTAAGTCCATGGATATTGAGAGTTAAGATTGAGAGATATTTATTAGTTCTTACCATTTTTAAAAGCTTTATTAGGGCCTGTGTCTTGACAGTTCTTGTGGTCCTTAGATGGTATGATGTTTAGGTGCTATTTCTTTCCCTATATTGCATTTATTTTGGTTTTCTATGTGTTGAACATCTCTGAGAATTTTCTGTAGTGTTGGTTTTGTTGCGACATATTGTTGCAGCTTTTCCCTGGAATGGAATGTGTTTATTGTTCCCTCAGTTATGAATGACAGCTTAGCTGGGTACAGTATTCTGGGTTGTTAGTTATTTGACTTAAGAGCATGACATATATGCTTCCAGTCACTTCTTGCTTGCATGGCTTCTGCTGAGAAATCTGGGGTTATTCTGATTGGTTTGCCTTTATAGGTTATTGATCCCTTTTCCCTGGCTGCCTTTAGGATCCTTTCTTTGGTCTCTATTGATCCAGTTCGGATTACAATGTGGCAGTGGGATGTTCTTTTCTGGTCAGGTCTGTTTGGGGTTCTAAAAGCTTCTTGTATCTGGATGGGCCTGCCCTTCTGGATACTTGGGAAATTCTCTGAGATGATTCCCTGAAGTATATTTCCAATACGATTGAGCTCTTTCTCCAGACCCTCCTCAATACCAATTAGCCTTAAATTAGGCTTCCTAATTGTATCTTGGCCTCCTGAAGCGCTCTCTCGTTTTTCCTATATTTGGATTGACTCATTTTCTGTTCTTTCTCTATAACAACTAAATTATCTTGAGCCCCAGAAATTCTCTCTTCTGCATTGTCTAGCCTACTATCAAAGCTATCTAATTTATTTTTCATTTCCCTTGCTTCTAATTGCTCATTTTTGATGCCTTGCATCTCTTCTTTTAGATAATGTATGGATTTCTTTAGCTCCTTGATTTCCATTTGAGTGGTTAGCTCAGTAGCTTTATTTTCTTTGGACATTTGTTGGAGTTCTGTCACCTTTTTATTCGTGGATTCTATGAATTCATCCATTTTTCTTTGAAAGACCTTTATTATGGCCTCCTTTATGCCTTCTTCTTTTTCATTTATCACCTTGTTTATGGTTTCCTCTTGTTTAGTTATGGCTTCCTCCCTTATCTCTTTATAGTTTCACATTTTTCATTAATGATGTTTGTTAATTGCATTTGTATAGCACTTGGAAGACTCTCCTCTAGGTTTGCCAGTGACTGTTCCGTTGTCTGTTTATATTGGGGGGGGATGTTATTCCTTGATTTGACATTTTTCTTGAGTTTCTTGTTCTTCCCATTTGAAAATGAGAGCAAGATTAATACTAAACACAATTATAGTTTTTCAGATATAACCAACCTAGATCTCTTCAGCTGGCAGACACTAGATGTTCACAATTTTTGATTGGTGTTATCACTCTTTCTTTTTGTGCACTTACAGACCAGTCTAATACAACCACTGATAAGCGAATTATGACCAAAAAAATAAGCCTCTCAATCCAATCTCTATTGTATTTAAGTCCCTCTGAACCTAGAGTATAATTGAACACCTAGATATACAGTATTGCTCAACAGCCATCAAGTATAGATCCATGCATTATGAGGGTTGCAAGATGAACAGAGGACCAGAGATAGAAAAATAGAATGAGAGAGATCAGGGAAGGTACAAGAGGATTAACATAGGAGTGTAAGATTATTACAATAATGAAGAAAATGTATAACGTAAGGATAACTGACCTAAGTTGGGAAGTAGGTAGCATATTTGAGTACAAAGTTTGGAAAGTATTAGATAAAACTTACGTGTTGCTATATGACTAGTTCTCAGCCCAACCAGTGGCCTCACAATGGGCCGTGGGATGGATCTGCGAGCTTCAGTCTGAGCGCGGTGGGCAGATGTTTTCCTGTGCTGCTTCCAGAGGCGGCCCCCAGCCAAGGGTCTGGGGTTTGAGAGTTTACAGGTGCTCTCAGCAGGACCAGCAGGAGACCCCTCTGTTCCCAGGGGTGGGGCCCAGCTGAGGACATGGGCTCCAAGGGCGGAGCCTCACCTTTCTGATTCTCAGAAGGCAAGCTTAGCTGATGGTCTGCCCTTCAGATCCCTGCTGTGTTTCCACTGCTTTGTCAGAGAGTGTGTGACTGTGTGGGGCCCCTCGGTGCTGTCTTGCTCAAGATTCCCAGCTGGAGGATTCCCCACTCAAGATTTGAGGAGGACAGATGCTGGCTTCTATTTTTCCCGCACACCCCACCTGCTGTTGTAAGGCAGGGACTCAGCGCCGTTTACTCTCCAGATCCAGTGGCCTGGGAGAGGAACCTATTGTGTGGGTGGGAGCTGAGACAGTTCTGCCTCCCCTGGTGGGGTTCTGAGTCTTAGTGTAGCCCGCTTATCAGTCTCCAGTCAGAGGGCTGGGCGTTGAGCCTGTTGGGTGGGTGGGAGTTGGGAGAGCTCTGCCTCCCTTGGTGGGGTGCTGGGTCTGAGTACCGCCCACCTTCAGTCACCAGTCATTGGCCTGAGGGAGGGGGCTGTTGAGGGAAGGGACAGGATTCTAAATACCTTGCCCCCTGCCCCTGCCAGTCTTTCTCGGGCGGGGTGAATGGGTCTCAGTTAAGGTCTATTGCTTGGCACCAGCTCTGCTTTCCTGATGGGTTTGGGGACCAGCTGTGTTGCTCACTCATCTGTGTTCCTTCTGTGGGATGTTCCACGGTGGTGGGGCGTCTTTCACTCCCCTCGGGTCTCCTCTGCTGCCTGTGTTCCACGTCTGGGTTCCGCTGCTTTCTCTTCTGGTTCTGGAGTCTGGGTTCCGCTGCTTGCTGTTCTGGTTCCACTTCTGGGTTCCACTGCTTCTGGGGCTCGCTGGCCCGGTCCTATGCTGGTTTCTGTAGTGGTCGGGGCTGCCCGGCAGAATTAAATGATTTGGAATCCAAAAAAACTATAGAAAGAATAAACAAAACAAGGAGTTGGTTCTTTGAAAGAATTAACAAAATTGACAAACCCTTAGCAAATCTTACCAAAAAAATAGAAGAGAGCGTACCGAAATAAACAAAATTGCAGACGAAAATGGTAAAATCATGACAGAAATAACCAAGATCCAGAATATCATGAGGGAATACTTCTCAAACCTTTACTCCAACAAATTTGAGAATCTGGAAGAAATGGATGAATTCCTAGCCAATATTAACATACCCACACTGAACCAAGAAGAACTAACCCAACTCAACAGGCCTATTTCAAGCTCTGAAATAGAAATGGCAAGAAGAGACCTTCCACCTAAGAAAAGCCCAGGGCCAGATGGATTCACAGCTGAATTCTATAAGGTCTTCAAAGCAGAGCTCACACCAATACCCCTCAAGCTCTTCAACGAAACTGAAAATGAAGGTTCTTTACTAAACTCATTCTATGAAGCCAATAAAACCCTCATCCCCAAACCAGACAGAGATTCATCAAAGAAAGAGAACGATAGACCTATTTCTTTGATGAACATCGATGCAAAACTTCTCAACAAAATACTGGCCAACCGTCTACAACTTATCAAAAAAATTATACACTATGATCAAACAGGATTCATCACAGGGAGGCAAAGCTGGTTCAACATACACAATTCAATTAACATAATTCAACACATCAACAGGAGCAAGGACAAAAATCACATGATTGTCTCAATAGATGCGGAAAAGGCATTTGACAAGATCCAACACCCCTTTATGTTAAAAGCTCTGGAGAAACTAGGAATTCATGGAACATTCCTCAATATAATAAAGGCTGTGTATGACAAACCCACAGCTAGTATTATACTTAATGGCAAAAAGGTAAAGCCATTCCCTCTAAAACCAGGAATGAGAAAAAGATGCCCACCCTCTCCACTCCTCTTTAACATATTATTGGAATTCCTAGCCAGTGCAATAAGGCAAGAAGCAAGCATAAAGGGGATCCAAGTAGGGAAAGAGGAAGTAAAACTATCCCTCTTTGCAGACAACATGATTCTGTATTGAAAGGATCCTATAGACTCTACTCCCAAGCTCCTTGAGCTGATTCAAAACTTTGGAAGGATAGCAGGCTATAAAATTAACCCTCAAAAACCAACTGCCTTCATCTACACCAACAGTTAGAGGAACAAGGCAATAAACAGGAAAGCAACTCCTTTCGCAATAGCCTCAAAGAAAGTAAAGTACCTAGGAATTAGCTTAACTAAGAATGTAAAGGACCTATTTGATGAAAACTTCAAAACACTAAAAAAGAAAATTAAAGCAGAACTAAGGAAATGGAAAAACCTCCCATGCTCCTGGATTGGAAGAATCAATATTGTGAAAATGACAATCTTGCCAAGGGCTATCTACAAATTCAATGCAATACCCATCAACATCCCAATGTCATTCTTTAAAGAAATAGAAGAGGCAATCCAAAATTTCATACGGAATAATAAAACACCCCCCCCCCGTACAGCAAAAACACTTCTTAGCAGAAAGAAGAGCACTGGAGGTATTTCAATTCCAATTAGACTGTATTACAGAGCTCTAATTATCAAAACAGCTTGGTACTGGCACAAGAACAGGCCTGAAGTCCAATGGAATAGAACTGAGGACCCAGATATTAAACCACAGACCTATAGCCACCTAAACTTTGACAAGGGAGCCAAAAAAATAGACTGGAAGAAAGACAGCCTCTTCAACAATTTGTGCTTGCAGAATTGGTTAAGCACCTGCAGAAAACTAAAGTTGGATCCTTCTTTGTCACCCTGCACTAGAATTAACTCTAATTGGATCAAAGACCTGGAGGTAAAAGCTGACACACTGAAAACTTTACAAGAAGTCCCACTTATCCAGCCTTTCTCTGATTTGTTGTGATTCTTGGTTCTTATTAAGAAAGTTTCGACCTGTGTAAAGGAGGCCTACTGCATCTCCTATTCCTTCTTGTAAAGTTTTTTTGGCCCCCTTGTCAAAGATTAGGTCGCCATAGGTCTGTGGTTTAATATCTGGGTCCTCAGTTCTATTCCATTGGATTTCAGGCCTTTTCTTGTGCCAGTAGGAAGCTGTTTTGATGATTGTAGCTCTGTAATAGAGTCTAAAGTTTGGTATTGAAATTCCTCCTGCACTGTTCTTTCTGCTAAGAAGTATTTTTGCTGTACGGGTTCTTTTATTATTCCATATGAAATTTTGGATTGTCACTCCCCAAAGCAGCTGAGCCAAAACAAAGGCACCGGCACTTGAGCTCTCAGTATCTCACTTACCTCAGCACAGATCCAGTAACTATGAGTGGAAATCTTCATCCTGCCAGCTACAGACAGACGTAGTTCACAGAAGGATCAAGGAGAAGTTTGAGTACCTCATTAAAGACTTTCTCACTCTTTCTCACAGAACAGCATTGAGAAGGTAGCCCCTCTCTCACCAGCCAAGGACAGCACCATCTTGGCTACTGGCAAAGACGATGCCAGTCAAACTAAGAGATAACTGGATCCTGAAGTGGTGTCAGCAGCGCCATTTCTCAAAAGGACAAAGGGGTCTGACCAGAGACAGCTTAGCAAGACAATGGGCTCTCTGCCCTGGAGGGAGCAATTCCTCCCTGGGCAGGGTAAACTTTCTTCTCCAAGTAAACAAGGCCAGAGGTGGCCCCACCCCTTTGACACTCTCAGCTGAACTGGCAAAAACAATAATGGTTCCAGGCAGGAATAGAGTGAGTTCTGAAGCTCATCCCAGACTCAAGATAGAATACAACTCAAGCTTTGAATACAGCCAACTTTCTCCTGCAGGACACATAGAGCTCATTGCCCAGCCTGTGAATTAGCCTGGGTGGGCAGTCACAAAGACCCCAAGTCTGAAAGGCAGACCTGTTTATGCCCACTCAAACAAACCTATTGGAAAACACCAACTAACCCAAAGCAAAACAAATCATCACAAGGAAACAAGAGATTTCATAAAGAGACTGGATCCTAAATTCAGTGGGGACACAAGTTTCCCCCCCCCAAAAAAACTGTAGAGTATTTGGTTTCTAATTATAATTTTTAAGATAATTCTAAAAGCCAAAACAATTCTATGCAAAAAGAGCAATGTTGGTGGTTTTACAATACCAGACTTCAAACACTACTATAGAGCCATAATAACAAAAACCACATGGTATTGGCAAAAAAATAGACTAGAAGATCAATGGAACAGAATAGAAGATCCAGAAATAGAACGACATACCTATAGTCAACTTGTATTTGACAAACGAGCCAAAGATACACAGTGGAACCCACAGAGTCTATTGAATCATTGGTGCTGGCAAAACTGGGCAGCCACATGCAGAAAACTAAAAAGTGGCCCTAGCCTTTCACCATGCACAAGCATTAATTCAAAGTGGATCAGAGACCTCAATGTCAGACTTGAAACCATTAAACTGCTACATGATAGAGTTGGAGAGACACTGGAAATCATAGGCACAGGCAAAACCTTCCTAAACAGAGTCCCAGGGTCACAACAAATTGGAGAGAGACCCCATTAATGAGACTATGTAAAAAATAAAAAAGTTTCTGCACAGATAAAAGCATAGCCACAAAAGTAGAGAATCAGCCAACCAACTGGGAATAAATATTTACCAATAATACATCAGACAAATGCTTAATATCCAGAATCTACAGGGAACTCAAGAAAGTAATCCCCCCCCCACCAAACCCAACAAACCATTCACTAAATGGGCAAGGGAACTAAAGAGAGACTTATCAGAAGAACAGATTAAAATGGCAGAAAAGCATATGCGAAAACATTCATGATCCACGGTCATAAAGGAAATGTAAATAAAAACAACCCTTTAATCTTTCTGGAGAACCTATCTGGCTAAATCATATTTATTTTACAACACCTTTTGAAATGTCCTTTTTTGTTTCAGATAATCATAGTTTCATTTTTGAAGTGAAAATCCAATGCCTGTTTATAGCTCATTTATAGACATTAAATGGGTGACATAATGTAATACAAATGAATGAGCTAACCTTTATGAGTCCATGTTAGTATAACCTACTGCGTCCGTGCCAATTGCAGGTAAATGGTCTTTTAAAGTTGTATTTCTATAGCCCAAAATAGAATGAACGTAAGAGACATCAAAATACATGACCAGTACCAACACAAAATATAAAATATGTTTACATACTTAAGTCTCAAATAAGACACCCATTGTTTTTGCCTTAATTAAGAAAAGGGATAAAACATCCTTTATAATATTGAAATCAGATTATGAAGTTGAATATTTATATTTTAAGTATGTCTAGTGGCCATGACATAGTTTAAGACCAATGTTCTACAATATTCTCATTAGCAAATACATAAACATATATTACCAGAAAAATGTTTGAGTGATAGAATTGTATATATAGCTGTATTTGTAATAGTAACTTGTTTCTAATCTTTATTATGTTATGTGAGCAATAATTTTGAATCAAGGTGAATTAAGTGAAATTTGTTTAAAAATTATGGCTCAAGCTCACGCTTGTCTTGAGTATTTTTCTTATATATCTGTTGGGGTCCTTCTCGGGAATCTAGGAGAGGGATAAGATGGTGGCGGAGCCCACAAATTCCAAGAACACAGACTCCGGAGACCAGACTCTCAGTGCAGATCTAATTTTATTTTTGAAAACGTGCTCGCTAAATACAGATCGAGTCATAGCTGTCAAGTCATCAAATAGGGACATCCCTGAATGGGACTGTCAGCCAATGGTGTCCTGAGCCAAGCCCCACTTGCTCCAGGCGGGAGGAGCCAGGCACCCTCTGGCTCCTGACTGCTTGGTCACTGAATGTGTATGTGCTGAAGCAAGGTGGCAAGCAGCGGGGTTCCTATAGCTACCTCACATATATCATACTGCCAAGTTATTTAAGTAATCAAAGACCCTCAGTATTTACTAATTCCGGTCACACTGTACCATTTTGATATATTTACATGCAAAATAAAAAGACATTAAAGATATCAACAAATTATTACTTCAGTTTCTAACAAGAAGATTAAATCAGATTGCTATACATATGCAAAACTTTGGAAGTAGTTAATGGATTAGTGTGATCTAGTAGTGTTTATTGATAGCTTAGGTTGAAGATATAGCATAGGGGAAATTTTTTTCATATGGTATATCTGTATCTCTCTATAAAATTTGTTTTTTCTTTGAAGCAGTTAATATATAACAAGATACAATGAAGTTACTTGATTCAAAATTATTGTATATTTTTCTCACTGAATCATGTCTTCAGTTTCTAAAATTTCTCAAAATATTGTGACTCACATATATGAAATACTTCAGTTTATGAAATAGCAATAAAGATTTTTAACACACATGCAAATTTATCACTACATTTGGATTTAACAAAACCATGTTCATTTAGTGATACAGTCCTGATGATTTTTATAAAGATACAGTGTGAAAAGGTAAAACCAACTTGTAAAAAATTATTTTATTTTAATGGGGTGATGTACAGAGAGGTTACAGTTACATTCATCAGGTAGAGGGTAAATTACTTTTTGAACATTGATACCACTTTCCATGTTTTGAAACCAGCATTTGCTTCCAGACTGCATACCTATTTCCAAGATACCTGATGCTCTCATGGGCTAAGACACCAAAGTGCATTTTTCCAATAAATCACTACTGACTATTTCTATCAATGTCTTTGATAAACTTGATGAAATCAAAGTTCTCTCTCTGCCATATCATTTATTAACATTGTAATACATCTCATTCATTTTAAAATAATTCATTTAGATTTTTATAGCAAGGAATAAAGTTGTGTGACCAAGATATTATTTTCCGGACCAATTGTAATTTCATTTCCATGCAAAATTTGAAAATTTGAATGACCATAATTTTTAACATTATTTGTAAAATAACATGATATTATTATTCTATGAGCTACTAGTTTGTCATTTGGAATAATTACTAAAATGAAATATGTAAAAAAATCAGACTTTAGAAATATAAGCTTGTACCACCATTACACTCTAAATTGATTAATAAATGACAAAACTTTTCCTTACCTTTTAATAGTAAAATTGATCATCTAATGCTGGAAAAATTGGGAGTTATATCACATTAGTAAAGAGTCATGAGTTGTATAACCCTGGATTGTTTAGTTGACCTTTCTGATCCACAGTTTCCTCGTCTATAACATCAGGCTTATAATTACAGTGCTGACCTCAGAAGGCAGCTATATAGAATGGACTTAAAACATGGTCCATTCCATATGCTAGATTAATGTTAACACTACTAAGAAAAGGAATGTATATATAATATGATCACAACAGTCATGTTCATACCTCACTTCAATTGAACCTGTGGCCATAATTGACATAAAGTTTCTAGCTGTCAAATTTTTGATTCATTATGTTGATAATGTATTGAGTATTAACTTCCCCGGAGATACTGCAAGGTGAAGACTGACAAAGTATAGAGCTACTACATACAGGTTATTTCTTGCTTAATAGTAAATATTTGCCTTTGCATTCAACAATGACCTAAATTTCTCTAGTAATACAAATGTCAGGGCAACTAGTTTGGAAACCCTTTTTGAATGTGTAAGTTGGAAATGGCATTTATTCCACATAGAACCATAATCTCTCTCACATTGGGAAAGAAACTAAAAATAAAGAGATGAAGGTACCTTTTAAAAATATATTCTTTGATTTCTGTAGCTATAGTTCTAAAACATGGTTAAGTTGTCATTATTGGTCACTTGCTTTTTTCTGAGAACTGGCTTTATGTACATTAAAATATAATATATAACTTTCAGTCCATTAAAAAAGCAAAAATGTTGAACCATAATTTTTCCTTCTGACTCTCATGCCAATTTACTCAATATTTTTTCCTACATTGGGATTGAACTCAGGGCTTTGCATTTAGTAGGCAGGCACTCTAGCAGTTGAGCCATACGTTCATATACTTGACATAGGTTATTTTCAAGGTAGAGTTTTGCTTTATGTACAAGCTGGATTTGGATGCCACATCCTTACTTATGTTATACCTCCCTCTGTCTTTGGAGAAGCCTATGCTATGGCAGCCAGCAATTCGATTTACCTTGTACCTGGAAGAAAAGAAATATACTACAGTACTCAGCCTTTGGTTGGGAGATAATCTAGTGAAATTCTTTTGGTGCTGATACCAAACCTAGGTATACTGGTGTCCTCAATTCCCAAGTATTTGATATTATCAGCTTGAGCTACTAGGCTTGGACTTTAGTTGGACTTTTAATGTCAGACAATATGTTCAAATAACAAATTTTATCATTAATCCCTTAAACAAGTACACTCATTCCCCAGCCATGTTAATGTCACCTTCATCCTTCAAACTTATTAAATTGAAAGTAGCAAAGTTATTATTGTTTTTTATTTCTCTTTTTGACACGGTGCATCAATAAATCCTGTGCACACACATTCATAATTAGATGCAGAATCTGACCACTTCTATAACTTCATTTCTTAAATTATTGTCACTTCCTTATTATAAAATTCATTTATGTTCTTTAAAATTGTCAAATAAAGCCGGGGGCAGTGCCTCACGCCTGTAGTCCTAACTACTCAGGAGGCTGAGTTCTGAGGATCAAGGTTCAATGCCAGCCCAGACCTGAGACTCTTATCTCCAATTAACCTCCAGAAAATGGAAAGTGGGGCTTGGCTCAAGGATAGGGCAGGAGCCTTGAGCTGAAGAGCTCAGAGACAAAACCCAGGCCAAGTTCAAGCCCCATGACCCACAAGATAATTGTCAAATAACATCCATATTGCCCCTTTTGAACCATAAATCAGATACTGCACTGCTCAACACCATGCAATATTTCTCAACTCGGCTAGAATAAAAGCTCACATCTTTATGAGTCTCTGCTGATACCATTCACAATTTGATCCTGTTGCTTTTCATATATATTCTCACAATTATCTGTATTTGTTACTTCACTACAGTGAAACTAATTTCTTTCTTTATCATGCCAGGCATGCTCTGCTTCAGGATGTTAGCACTATCACCTATGCCTAGGAATTTTTTATCCATATATGTCCCATGCTTACTATTTTTTTCTTTTCTCTTCCCTGTGAGGCTGACTGTGATGATTTGTGTAATTATACCCTGGCATTCCCATTATTTTAACCTTTAATTCTTTTAATAGTTCTTTTCAACTTCTGATTCTCTAGATCAATATTTATTTCTTGAAAGAGTTAAACTGAGTAGGATATATGTGACACAATAATTAATATATGATGATAACTGTGTCGTTAAGAGGCTGCTTCATGACATCTTATTTTGCTCTCAGTAAGCATTAGGAAATGGGCTCTCAGAATATTACCATCAATTTCAATAGTAAGAAAATCATCATTTTAAGAGGAGGTGAAATTGAAATTCAAGGGGCATCAGGAAAGGAATACAAACTTCAATCATGTGACAATTTTTGCCATTAATGCTATAATCTGGATTTTTTTAACACCAATGAACAGAAATAAATCCAGGCAATTGGAAGATGCAGGATAGAGGAATTTTTATCCTACTCACACTTTCTGGAAACAAAATTAAGAGGAAATTTAGTAAGACTCTTATAAAGCCAACTGTTCATTCTGGATCTTTTGTGTTACTGGGAATCCTGACATACAGTTGCTTTTTAGATATAAGAATTCTAGGATCTTTGGATAGTTGAACCTTCAAGGTTTACAACCCCCTTGGCATTCCCTCTGAATCAAACCTCGGTTCCATATTTCATCTCATTTTGGCTCATATCCTACAATATTAATTTTGAAATGTTAAAGAGTTTGTGAACTTTAACGATAGAGTCAATTGGCTTGTTTATCTTGCCGATATGTGATATGAGGGTTAAATCAACACAATGTGAAAAGAGGAAAAGCATTCCAACTTTCACTCCCTTTTCAGTGTGTGCAAAAGGAGATAAAGTGGTAGCTGTGTCTTTGAAATATCTATCATGTTAGTCACAGAACTCATCAAATAACAAATACTCACAAATACACTCAAAGAATTATATAGAATTATTGCTAAGGTGTTTTATTTCCAGAGGTTTTTAAATATTTTGGAATTCACATAATAACTTTCTCACTTACTCTCTAGTAGAAGCAGTTGAAAAATCACATATTTTATTTCAAACTTACTCATAATATTTAATTTTCAAGTTCAAAAAATTTGTTATTTTGGAAATAAAGTCAGTACTAGTAAAGGATTTGGATATCCAACCATTTTTTCTGAAAACTATTTGTTGCCATTTTTCTTGATGAATGAATATTTTCAACTTTTGAGATGATGTTACCTTTATTTATTCTTCCATTTGTAAAGAAATTTATTCTTTTGAATCTGTTGCTAACACTGAAAGCTATTCTTATTCTCTAAGCTTTGCTTTTATTGAGTAGGGAATGTTTAAATACATAATTTATGACTAAGTCTCAAATACTCAAGTCATAGTGATGAATGCAAATACATTATTCATTATTGTCAAAATACATTTACCTGGTCATTATAGCTCTGATATTTTTATGTGACAACTAACTGCTTTCATGTGCTCTATAATTCGTCTCTCTTAAAGTCTTACTATATCCCTGAAAAACAATCTCGTTAACACTAGTGGAAAGTGATACCAATCACTCAAGTCTATGCTTTTGCAGAATTTTGATTAGGTGGAGATCTATTTATACCTGCTTTATTCCATCGATATTATTATTGTTTAAATAGGATGGACTGATTCAATAGTGTTTCCTGTGTTTTCTGGTCTCCACAGCTTGAGAGTGGATCTATAGTAATAATAAACATGATATTCTCTTTCTGTACATCTACCTGAATGTGCCTTTCAAAAACTTAAGTCTCCAACAAATCTATATTGTTATTTTTCTTTCTAATACCAGAATACCTTTATAATTTTTGTTGAGTAAATATCTCCCATATAATATCCGATTTTCAAATGGAAGTACCAATATCTGGACAAATGTAAATTTATTTTTTAAATTTTTAATTGTATTTTATTGTCAGGATAATGTATAGAGTGGTTACAAGTTACATTCCTCATTACTTCTTGAACCTTGCTATCCCTTCTCATGTTTTTATCCCCCTATCCCTCCCCTACACCCTTCCAATCACCTTGTTTTTCTCCTTTCCTTCCCTATTTCAAACAAATAAATTCTCCCACCAATTAAAGTTCAGGGTCATGCATAGTAGCACAAGCCAATAATCCAAACTATCAGGGAGATGAAGATCAAGAGGATTACAGTTTAAGCACAGTAAAAACACTGAAGTCAACCAATAAGCCAGTTATGATGACTTGCACCTATAATCCAAGCTAAACTGCAGATTTAGGTAGGAGGAACTTGTTTATATGCTAGCTTCTATGTAGAATGTAAGAGCAAAAATGACTAAGACTATGGCTCAAGTGGTATAGTGCCTGGGCTTGAGCCCAGGGCCTGAGCATTGTCCTTGGATTTTTCAAGGGCAGAGCTCCATCACTTGAGCGACAGCACCACTTCCAGCTTTTTTTTTGCCAGTCCTGGGCTTGAGCTCAGGGCCTGAGCACTGTCCTTGGACTTTCTCAAGGCTAGAGCTCTACCACTTGAGCCTCAGCACCACTTCCAGCTTTTTTCTACATATGTGGTACGGAGGAATCGAACCCGGGTCTTCATGCATGCTAGGCAAGCACTTTAACCACTAGGCCAAACTCCGGCCCCCAGCTTTTTTTTTTTTATGTAAGTGGTACTGATGAATCGAACCTGGGCCTTCATGAATGCTAGGCAAACACTCTACTACTAGGCCAAAGTCCCAGCCCTAGTAGTGCTGTTTTTATCTTGCTTTTTTCATTGGAAAATTTATGTAAAATTATTGTATTTACAAAAATGGCACATAAGTGAATGCAACAGTCATGTCACATGTGCACTTCATTTATATCTCCCACAATGAAACAGTGGTAATGCCATAGAAGCAAGAATGAACTTCATTGGCAGCTGTGATAAGCACTGGTTACACAAGTTACATTGAAATGAATGACCACTGACCACATGAGCATCTACCGTTAAAGTTGAAACAGATTTAAGACAACTCATGTTAAATTTTCTTTCTTAAATTTACATCAGAAGACAAAGAGGTATAAGGGGAGAAAAAGTATCCCTTGAGAGTCAAAGACAAAAAAAGGGGGCAGAGAGAAGGATTATTGTTAAATAAGTTCTGCTATTTGTTCACTGAGTGTGAATACCACAGGACAATTAGAAAATGGGAATTTGATTAAGATAACTCATGAGATATATTAGTCATTGTACTCATTATGTCAACTATGTATTCCAAATAATTGTGATTAAAGTATTCAATAAATTACATGTATAAAACAAAACACAGGGGGCCAGGAATGGGGTCTAGGGGTAAAGTGCTGGCCTAGCATGCAGGAAGACCTGGGTTTGAGTGCTTGGTACCACATACATAGAAAAATCCAGAAGTGTTGATGTTGCTCAAGTGGTAGAGCACTAGTCTTGAGAAAGCCCAAGGACAGTGCTCAGGCCCTGATTTCAAGACCCAAAACTGGAAAAAGAAAAGCACAAAGCAATATTTATCTCATAGGTTGATGACTTTTTAAAATAAAATTTAGTTAATATATTCATTTGGAAATTGTTACATATTGTTAGTCTAAGATATGTTTCAGCATCAACTTAATTCTAATTGTGTTGGGATTCTTTTTCTTGCTGACAAACCTTGCTCAAATAGGTAGATGTAAATGCAAAAACTTTAGGTATTCAAGTTCTTTGACAAAAATCACAAAATGAGGTTTCATGAACTTCAGTTGATGATTTTCTAGGTTTTCCTATATTTTTTCTTCCTTTTGTTCTTTCAATTTCAATAACATCAGTTAGTTGCACAAGGGATTTCCATTTTGCACTGTCATATGGATACAGTATATCTTGCTTAAACTCACCCCCTCTACTCCTCTCCCTCTTGCCTTTCTCAAATCAACAAGTGTCACTGCTTCATTTTCCCACATATAAAGCATTTTAACCATTTCACCCTCTCAATTTGCTCACCCTTTCCCCAAATAATTTACATTGATTTCTCATAGCAACTGTCTAATTCCAATTTTTCAAAGCCAAACAAACAGATTTGCAATAGGACTTGAATTATCAGGAGGTAATTGTGGCTACAAAAGCTAAGCAAGCCAAAAAGGAGGTTACTTCAGTAAATGTAGCCCTCAAAGGCCTATTAGAGCAATTAGCATCTGTATTAGCATTAGCCCTGGCAGGGGGAGTTTCAAAATTATTTCTCATTTACCTTAATAAGCCTTTATTATAGAAACCCTGAGGTATTTTATATCTCCCATGGAAGAGTATAATTAGACATAAATTGATAGGCCCATGCCTGTTGTAAAACTGGAATTTATAACAGATGATTCTGATCCTGTTCTTTTCCTGGTATTATGCCTCAAAAACATCTGCAAGTGCTGTAACTAATCTTCTAAAATAATTGGTAACCAATCTGCATACCATTTCCCAATTCCTGATATACAAACCCATTATAAGAGCGGCCAGGTGCAATTCTTTTACAGCTTTTCCCAAACACTATTGAGCACCTGATAACCTTGATAAAATTATCTTCATTAGAGTATTGAATGCTAATCCACTTTGTCTTGTAGAGGGTATTTTGTAGTAAAATGAGGATTTGGTAATCTGCAGCCTGAAAAAATCTTTGTTTTAGGTACATTGCTTCTAGAATATTTTCTAGTATAACTTTTTCATTTTCTTTTGGTTCAGTAAATTAATGCTTTATTAGTGATTTTGGTATTATATCTTTTCCAATTTTCTAGATAATTAAAAATATTGTAAAAATACTGTATTTTTCTAAAGACACAGTAAACTACAGCTTCTCAAAAGTGTTGAAATAATAATACAAAGTTCTTCAGCATAAAAATAGCTGTTATCTATACCTACCACTTGCTTTCACAACTATTGAACTTGAATATAAACCGAAAAATTGATGTGCTTCTAATAATGAAACTTGTAATAATTAGAAATGCAAACAGAAACAACTAATAAGTCTAGCACTGGTGGCTCCTACCTGTATCCTAGCTACTCAACAAGCAGAGAACTGAGGATTATGTTAGAAGACAACCCCAGTAGCAAATTCTGTGAGGCACTTAAATCCAGTTAAGCACTAAAAATCACCCAGAACTCTAAATCTGTATCCAAAGGTAGAGCTCAAACCTTGTATAAAAGAATCTCAAAGACAGAACTCAGGACCTGAGTTCAAGTACCAAGATAGGCTCAAAAAGAGCCACAATAAGCAAAACACAGTAAAGGAAATAAGTGCCATGAATACAATCTACCAATATTCTGAAGCGAAAGGCCCACATGTTTCTTAGAATATTTGAACTACTGAGATAGCATAATTTAGTTACACAATAAAACATTTTTTAAATTTTTTATTGTAATGTATAGAGGGGTCACAGTTATAATTGCCAGATAGTAGGTGCATTCTCACATATTAATACCCTTAATAATCATGTTTTTGTCCCTATTTCTCTCCCCCCACCACCTCCCAATCATCTTATTTCCTTCCTTCCCTTTCGTATTTCAAATTAACAAATAAATGTACATACAATATGACAGGTAACAAAGTCAGATACAGTAGCAATATGAGACTAACCGAGGGCAAGAAAACAGAAGAGAAATAACATAGTGCATTAAGAGCAACAATCACACAAGATAAAGCTCTTGTTTCTGTATCCTGGAGATCCTTTCATTTAGCCTCATCCTATATGACATTATGTATCTAGGTTTGCACTTTTGTAATCCTCTGCTAGGAGACTCCTAGGTGTGTACTAATTATTACAAATGAGGGAAAGCATTGAGCCTATGTTTCTTTGGGTATAGCTTTAAAAAGTTGAATCTCTTCAAAACAATTCTTCAAGGAAGAAGAAGTGAGAATATCTTATAGATATATGAAGAAATGCTGGACATCTCTGGCTATAAAAGAAATGCAAATCAAAAGAACTTTGAGATTCCATCCCACTCCCGTTAGAATGGCCATGATCAAGAAATCTAATAACAACAAATGCTGGCAGGGATGTAGCCAGGAGGGATTGCTACTACACTGTTGGTGGGAGTGTAAAATTGTTCAACCACTATGGAAAGCATTTTTTCGGTTCCTCAAAAGACTAAACATAGAGCTCCCAATGACCCAGCTATTCCTCTCTTTGGCATCTACCCAATCCAGAAACAAGGACATATTAAAGCCACTAGCACAACGATGTTCATTGCAGCGCTATTTACCAGAGTGAAGATACGGAATGAACCCTCAGTTGATGATTGGATCAAGTTGTGGTACAGTGGAATTCTATGCTGCCATCAGAATGAATGACATGGCCCCTTTTGTAAGGAAATGGAAAGAGATGGAAAAACCAATAAAACATTTTTAGGAATAAATAACTATATCTTCTTTTGTTATATTAGTGGGCAGGAATATAGCCTACACCTTCTAGGTGGATCAGAGGGCTTGAACTCGGCCTGGGCACTGTCCTTGAGCTCTTCGGCTCAAGGCTACTCCCCTGCCTTGAGCCAAGCCTCACTTCTCATTTTTCTAGAGGTTAATTTGAGATAAGTCTCAGGTCCTTTGTGCCCAGTCTTGCTTTGAAACTTGATCCTCAGATCTCAGCCACCTGAGGAGATAGGATTACAGGCGTGAGCCACCACACTCACCATTATATATGTTGTTATTTAAAGAGATCTGATGATGAAAATAAATGTGGGTTTGGTTTTTTTTTTTAGCTCAGTCTACTCCACAGACATCCATACAACTGACTCCTAGACAGTATTAATTCAACATCTCTAGCATAATACTGGTCAGAAAAGGCATTTATGTGAATGAAAATCCTGGATCTTAAATTACTTTATCTCTAAGGTTTTCTACCTCATTCCTTACACTTTGGTGATTTACCCTCATATCCTATCTCACAATTTTGCCTACATGTACAAATCGTTGCATGACATTACTTTCTTTGCTTTTCTCCCACTTGCTTTTTCAATGATTTACATTTCTAAAACCATCAGAGGAAGCAGCTAATCTACCCAGTCAAATCAACTCTCCTAAGAGCTCGTCATATAAGGATAAATATTTTCAAAGAAAGCTTACTAGAAGATTCTGTCATATATCTGTTATGATTAAAATATTCAAAATGCTTTTCATAGAGTACTAATATAGTCATAACCTCAACATCTACTGATAGATGTATCATGACCATATAACATTATTTGAAATCATCTTCTTCAGAGATTTGTTCTAATATAATTAGTTTTATAAATCAGAAAATTCAGCACACAGAAAGCCAAAAACACAAGAGAAATAACCCAAACTGTATCCATGTACACACATACAAATAGGACAATGAATCTTGTTGATATTGGTTTGGGACGTGGGGATAGGAGATGAGGAAAGTGATGGAGTATTAAATCTGATGAGAGTATACATGGATATATCATTTAAAATCTCCAAGAATGACTAATTGATACTGATAATAATGTGGAAAAACTTAGCCAGATTTAAAGATGAGATCACAGAGTCCAAATTTTTAAACAAGAGCATATCCTAATCACCTTTCTGTATTTTTTATTCTGTACCTATTACAAAGCTTCCACTCAATTCTAGCATACTTATGTTCAGAGTCAATTATTTGTGCTTTAATTATGTCACAAATATTGATATAAAGATGTAAAGAACATTTGTACTCAAGTGATTCTTAACTGTCTCCAAATTTAAAGATACATTCTTTTACTCAAACTCTATGACAGTAATTCCTCTCATAGAGTGAAAGTATGCATATTTTGATAACGATGAAAATTATATATTGGTAATGTCATTTGGGACAGGATGCTTTTGTCTCCTATAAAATGGCTAAATGGCTCATGCTTGAAATCATGTTTACTCAAGAGTCTAAGTTCAGAGGATCATGGTTCAAAGCCAGCATGGACAGAAAAGTCTGTGAGGCTCTCATCTCCATTAAATTACCAAAAATGCCAAGAGTAGAGCTGTGGCTCAAGTGGTAGAGTGATAACCTTGAGCAAAAGGAGCTCAGGGAGAGTGCCCAGGCCCTGAATACAAGACCCAGAACCAGCTCACGAAAAAAAGACTACATGTAAATTGAGAAAAATAGCTATTATTCTTTATCATATACAAAGAAATATTATTCCTATAATATGGATCACCTTTTTAATAGAATTTCATATGAGGGTATAATTTGATTATAAATATAAACAAACTGAAATTCTAAAAAGAAATATATTTATTGCCTTTGTCCTTTATCTTGAATTTTGTTTCATTTTTCATTTTCAGTGGTTGTTGGTCTTAAACTGAGGACCTGTGTCCTGTCCCTAAGCTGTTTTCCTCAAGGCTAGCAATGTGCCACCACAGCTCAATTTTCAGTTTTTCATTGTTCAGTTGGAGATTTTTGCCCAGGATGACTTTGAATGCTGACCCTCAGATCTCAGCCTCCTAAGTAGCTAAGTAGCCAAGTAGCAAAGGCATGAGCCACCAGAGTCCAGCATAAATATTTTTATGATATAATTGTCATTTAGAATCTGTAAATATAAATTTCTGATCAAGTTCAATTTTTAATTTTTGTCCAGATATAAATTATTTTGCATAATACTTTCATACTTTTGATTAGCCCTAAGATATGAAGAATGTCTTTTACATTTACTTATTTTTTTTCAGTCTCGTGGCTAGCACTTTGCCACTTGAGCTACAGTGCCCCTTCTGGTTTTCTAGTAGTTGGAGAAAAGAGTCTCACAGACTTTCCTGCCTGGTGGAATAGCTTCAAAGCATGATCCTTAGATCTCAGCCTCCTGAGTAGCTAGGATTATAGGAATGAGCCACCAGTACCTGGCTATATTTACTTTTAAGAGTTTTATAATTTTATATATTACATTTAATGTCATGATATATTTTGAATTAATTTCATATATAAGGTATATGGTTTATTTCAAGATGGATTCTTCCCCTTATTGATTTGAAATAATTTCATAGTGTTATTTGAAAAGCTTGCATTCCTCTATTGAGTACTTTTCTATTGGCATCTATGGAACTATGTGTCTACCTCTCAAAAAAAAATCCTCACTTTATTTACTATGAATAAGTAATGAGCCTTGTAATTACATAGAATGATTCCACCAACTTCTATCCATGACTTAAACATTGTATAAGAAATTCTAGTCCCTTTCTCTGTCTGTATTCCTTTCAAAGTAATCTGATCTAGATCTATCTAGTATTTTTCAGGTGTATTAATAACATTGTGTTAAACTTACTTGTTAATTTAATGAGAATTGGCATTTTATTTTATTGTATATTCATGTGTATATCATATTCAAATCTATACTTTATTTGTTTCCTTTTACTTATGCTACTTATCTTGTCAGTGTTTTATGCTTTTCATATATAATTCTTACACATATTTTATTAGGTCACTTATTCCTTTCATCTATTGTAAATGGCAATGGATTATTAATTTTCAGTCTCATTATGTTCTTACATAAAGAAATGAAATTGACTACCATATTAATCTTGCATCTTGTGACATCTCTTTTTGAGTAGTATTCAAATTCAGATTTGCAATGTCCATATTCTTCAATTCAATATTATTCTCTGTGACATTAAAAATGTGATAGAGCCAGTATTATATTTTCTACTTGTCCAAGACTTCATCTTAAACTCTGACAGTCATTCTGTAGACTCTAGTTCTCATGATGTCTTGATTTAACTAGAAGGTATAAAAAGAAATTTTTCATTTAGCAATCAATTCATACCAAAAAAATTTCCTGAAGTATTAATGATTGAAATGTTGAGTTCAAGCTATATAGTTAGCCAGCATGAATAATGACTGAGTTGTACAATTTTCGATAAGTTTATTATTAGTAAAATTATGTCTATAAATACATCAAGAATTAACATCCTTGGGGAGTTACCAAGGACTTTTTACCTTCTTTTGCACATGACTTTATTGCCTGCCTCACTTCTCTCTTCTTTCCTTAAACCCAAGGGAATGTGTTTGACTGGAAACTGAACATGCTCTGTTCAACTTGTGGATTATCTTTTAATGTGTAATGCTTTGTCAGAAAAGTATATAATTCACTGAAATTTAAGAAACTGGGACAAGTCTTGATACATACATATTTTGTGATAATGAGACAATATTATGACATCATCACTGCTTCCTGGCCAAAATCTTATAAGATCATTTTAATCCTGATTTTAGTGTGGTAACATGTGAACAATATCTACTTATAACTGATGAAATATTTTATGAACTGAGACATTTGCACAAATGAATTCATAGAATTTCGACTTACAGTGATTTATCTTCATTATACTTCAATCTTCAATCTTTAAAACAATGAATGGAATATAGTGAATATTTTAATATATATGTTAATTTCAAATATTTACATTAGGCCAGGCATGGTGACTCACAACTATAATCCTAGCTACTCAGGAGGCTGACATCCGATTCTCATGGTTTAAAGCCAGTCCAGGCACTGAAGTCCATGGGACTCTTATCTCCAATTAACCACTAGCTCTAGGGGTAGGGTGGTAGCCTTGAGCTGAAAAACTCAGGGACAATGCACAGGCCCAGAGGTAGGGTGGTAGCTTTGAGCTGAAGAGCGCAGGGATACTCCCTTGACCAAGCTCAAGCCCCACGACCAACAACAACAACAAAATTACATTAGTCACCATTTCTAGGTCACAAAACTTAGTTCTTTATTTCTTTAATTTTGCCTGTCCTAGATCTTGAATTCAGGGACTGGGCACAGTAGCTGAGGTTTCTCAAGGCTAGGGGCTCTACCACTTGAGCCACAGCACCGCTGCTGGCTTTTTCTATGTATGTGGAACCCAGGAATCAAACCAGAGCTTTGTGGACAGTAAGCAAGTACTCTACCACGAGGCCACATTCCGGGCCCCTGTTATTTTATGTACTGAGAAAAAAAAATATTACCATTCATTCACTAACCAAGCCAGCATTTATATCTCAATACATTTTGACTAAAGCACCAAAACTAATATTAATGATTTCTTGTAATGTACAAAAAAATCTATTTTCTAAGCACCAATTGTAGACTACACTAATAAAAATTAGTTGCTTAAAAGACTATTTACTCATGGTGTTAGGATATATGAAAACTTATACAAAGTGTAAACTTTTGACCAAAATCTTATACATTTATCTAGACTAAAAATAATAATAGGATTGTGTTGGGCCCATCTGGGAAATTTGGGAGGGGGATGAAATGACGACGGAGCCCACGAATAATCCCAGGAACCTCGACTCCTGAGGCCAGACTCTCGGTGCAGATCTAACATTATTTTTGAAAACATGCTGGCTAAAATACAGATCAAGCAGTGGCCGCCACATCAGCAAATTGGGACCTCCCTGAATGTGACTGTCAGCCAGTGGTGTCCTGAGACACGCCCCATTTGCCAGGAGTATCAGGGAGCTCCTGCTTGAGGTGTGAGGGGCCAGGCACCCTGTGACTCCCCTCTGCTAGGGTCACTGAGTGTGCCCTGGAGCGAAAGTGCTTTCCAGCACAGACTCATGGAAGCACAGGTAGCAACCTGGACTCCTATGCCACTAGCTAGGAAGCCCCACAGATTTGACTTTCATGAAATTAATACTTTCTCTACCTTTTTATGTTTAGTGCGTTAAAAACATTCTCTATTCATAATTATGTTTTCATTATCTCACATTGTCTTTTCTTCCATCGCAGTCCATCAATGAGTATCTATAATGGGTAAGATTTTTGTTTAATGTTCAGGCACCCTGGAGCAAAAAGCTCACATTTAAACCAGACTCTCTAAGTAGATAAGTGTTCCTGGAAAAGCATTATATAATTGTTTATATGTGAATTTTGACAGCTGCAAATTGGCACAACTGTACTTATTTCCCAGAGTAGCTGTAAGGATTAAATAAATTATGTTTTAGTAAAATTCTTGCAAAGTGACTCGAAGAAAGTAAGCAATTGATAAATGTCATCAGTATGAAGTGGGAATGAGTTATTCATGAAAAATGACTTTTGCTACACTGGAAACTGACAGAAATGTATTGTCTTTTGTGTAGCTGAAGGAAAGTGCTTGGCATATTAACACATCAAGGTCTTGTCTTATACCAGCTACTCATTATGCACCTCCATAGAAATACATTATGAATAGCAGTTTGGGAAACACTAAGACATTCAAGTCAAGGAGAATCAAGTAGAAAAATAAAATTTTGGTTATTTTTTACAGAGTAATTTCCAATAAATATTGCTTTAATATCCTCCATCAAAAAGTAAAAGATGAATGATTCTCTAGGTAAATTCTACTGCATCTTGCTATCATTCAGAAGTGTCTAATAGGGATATTATATTGACAGCGCTTTCTTAAAGATGGTTAAAATAGAGTTTTGGTACTATTTGCTAAAAATTATGAGTAGGTAACTCCACTAATTCCTCAATAATTCTTACATGAAATTTATGCCAATTTTAACATATGTTATATGGATATTTACTTAAAAACCTCCTTCATAAATGATTAAATCTGCTTTTGTTATTAATTATTTATAAGCATATTATTTATGCAATTAATAACTTACCAAACTCATGGGTTTATATACTTAAGCTTTTATAGTTCTAAAATTAAATATGAGTCAGCTAAGTCAATCATATATTAAAGTGTTAACACTTGTTGCTAGTAATATTTCCATATTTCCATTTATTTGTCTTTTTATCAAATACAATACAATCAAATTTTCTGCTGGTGTTGGGTAAACTACACATTTTACCTAACCTTAGGGATCTTGCAAACATTTTTAAAAAGTATTTTTCTTTTAAAATTTCTGAATAATTGGCTTTTCAGTATCAATGACTTGCCTTCCCCTCTCACAAATGCAAATTAATGATTTTTGGATGCATATTGCCTTTCTCCATCGTTTTAACCTTGCTGAAGAAAGTTTTGAAACATATTAGAGAAAAAGGTTAAAAGTAACATATTCATAAAAGTCATTTTATATAGAATATCCAAGTAAATTTTGTCAAAATAATGTCTTGGTCATGTTAAACTTTTCTATGCCATGAGTTTTCCAGTGTCTGAACAGCACATACTCTGCCTTAATGGAGTGCCAAAACTTAATAAGATTATTTGTTGATTTTGAAATCACATTAGAAATGTCTGTGTGGTTATTAAAAATACTTGCTTGTATAAAAATCAAATAGCTATAAGAGGCCATCTCCAGGAGTCAGGCGAATCCACCTGAATAAAAAGCATATGCAATAAAGGCAGAAATTTTCATCCCTTTTCAATATCTGAGGAATAATGGTATATTATACTCTTGAAAATATTTTTTTTCTCTACTTGAGAGCTTAGTATCAGTTTATCTGCAAATAAGCTCATGCAGTTTGGCCACACCTGTAATCCTAGCTATTCAGGAGGCTGAACTTTAATGATCTATATTTGAAATCTTACCTGTCAGGAAGGTTCATAAGACTCCATTTTCCACATAATACCCAAAATGCCAAAATTAGAGCTGGTGGAGTGCTTGCATTTAAAGAAAAAGATAAGGATCAGTGTCCAGGCCTCTAGATCATGAGCCCCACTAACATCACAAAAAGAAGCAGAAGGAAAAGCACAGATACATATTATTTGAAGATAATATTTTCTACAATAGAGTAAAGCAGTACTATCCAATGGGACTGAATAACTTGTTTATAGCTTCTAAATTCTGAGCAAATTAAACATCTATTCTGAAATTGCACTCTGATGAATTTTCACTAACAATGAAAAGTTAAACCTGATAAAAAAACATTTCATATATGAAAAAGAAACATTAGTACAGACAAAAATTCCACACTGACAAATGACAATATTCCATATCAAAATTTATGATTTAGGGCCAGGAATTTGGCCTACTGGTATAGTGCTTGCCTAGCATGCACAACAACCTGGATTTGATTCCCTAGTACCACACACACACACAGACACACACACAGAAACACACACACATCATATATATATATATATATACATATATATATAACTGGAAGTGGTGCTATGGCTAAAGTGGTAGAGCACTAGCATTGAGGAGAGCCCAGCGACAGTGCTCAGACCCTGAGTTCTGTCCCCAGAACTGGCAAAAAAATTATGACAATATTCTGTATCAAACTGTATGTAAGAAGCTAATATTGTTCATAAAGAAACATTTTAAAAAATCTATTTATAATTTCCAGTAGCTATGCTAATATTGTTTTGAGAATTAAATATTTATTTCCTTCTGTACAATGGGCGCTCTTATAGGAAATCTGCAATTCAGATTTCCACATGTAATAATGTAGATAACCTTGTTAGTCAATGCTTTGCAAAAGATAATTCGTCTTTAATTGTTCTATCAGGGAGAAGCTGACTCTTCTGGAGAGTTAATTCTACCTCATTTACTGCTTTATGGACACGGAATTTCCAATTTTCATGGCTCTACTGAGTTTCTGTACAAAAACATGACCTTTTCTGCTTGTTTATTGGTTTATCCTTTTACACAACCTATTTTGTTTTATTTGAAGTTGCCTCAGTATAGAAAAGAAAGACATTTAAGTGTTCATATTGCCACCTTGAAAGAGAAGGTTTACTTATTTTCCTTGTTCTTTTGTTTTGTTTTGTTTGCTGCTTGAGTACTGGAGATTTCTGGCTCACACTCGTAATCTATGATTTGAGTTCCATCTCCAGCTTCAGCTGTTTTCATTTATATTTTTGCTGATCAAAATTACGCCAGCTAAAAATCTCAAAGATTTGTATACCCAAACTGCCTTCAAATGGAGCACTTAGCCTCTGGACCTCACTTTCCACATAATGAAATGAAGAATTGTGCTGAGATAAATGGAGGTGGATGAGGAAACAGAGGCCACCATGGCATGACTCCATGGCACACCACTTACCCCTCATGTGTGAGGACATTAGTTCAATACCATCACTGCCAAATGGGATGGAGGGAAAGAAGCAGAGAGAGATACAGAGAGACAGAGAGACAGAGACAGCGAGAGACAGAGACAGAGACAGAAGCCAGAGACAGAGACAGAAACAGAGATTTTCAAGAATACTGACACATGGACAATAATATCTTCTGTGGTTGGGAGGGGATTATCAGGAACAAGGCATACATGGCAGATACAGCTGATGGGTGGAAGAACCTAGAGATTTTTAGAATCATCAGACCATCACCAGATCTGGGGCATTGGCTGCAGATGTCATTAGAGATGTTATAGATGATGAAGACAGATTGTACAAAGCTGTCAGGGTTTACTCTCATCATTATCCTTTTGGACAGAAGAGATCCTGAAATACCGTGGCATTGAAATCATATTCTTTCTAGAGATGAGAAAATTCTGCTGGTATCATGCATCTATCAGGTGAAGCCTTTTTTGCTACTGTCTGTTAGGTTTTATTCAAATAAACTTTTATATTGGCATTATATTAAAAAATAATTTGTCTTCAAATTTTCTCTACTCATATCTCAATAGTAATACAAGTCACAGAGTTCTCCAATTTTATTTCCAGTCATTACTATGGGACCTATACGTTATTTCTCCTAGTTGAAGATGATATTGCCAATTTTTAATGCCCTTAGACTCACTAGCACTTTGTAAGTTAAAATAACTAAACAACTACAACTCGTGTGTGTGTGTGTGTGTGTGTGTGTGTGTGTGTGATTAGTGTCTTCCACAAGAGTAATAATCTGATTTAACATAACATATTAGTTATTTGTAAATTGCTGTGATAAATATTTGAGAGAAAAATTTTAAAAAGGAAAGATAAAATTTGGCTCATTGTTTCAAAGGCTTTATTCCATGGTCACCTGGTTCCATTGATTCCAAGCCTGGGGCAAGGAAAATACATACAGTGGAAGAATGTGATATAGAAAATTTTTCACCTCATAGTGATAAAGGAAACATTCAGGGCAGGACATACCTTTCAAAAGCATGATGCTGTGCCAAGTTCTTTAACCAAGTCCACTTATTATTAATCCATTAATGAATTAAGTCATTGTAGAAGTTCTTGCCCTCATACATCAATCACTTCTGACCAGCATCTCCTGTTACTGTTTTAGGGGATGTTGCACAACAAAATCATAATAGTTTCATTTATTTTTGTTTGTACATATCAAGGATCTTGATTTCTGGGACTTGGTGCTATACCTAAGATTTTGTGCTCAAAGCAGCTCCTCTATCACTTGAGCCACAGCTCCTCTTCTGGCTTTTGGTTGTTAAAATCTGCTTTGAAGACCTTATAAAATTCAGCTGTGAACGCATCTGGCCCTGGGCTTTTCTTAGGTGGAAGGTCTCATTACCATTTCTATTTCAGTGCTTGAAATAGGGTTGTTTAGTAGGGATAGTTCTTCTTGGTTCAGTGTGGGTATGTTAATATTGGTTAGGAATTCATCCATTTCTTCTAGATTCTCAAATTTGTTGGCATAAAGGTTTGAGAAGTATTCCCTCATGATACTCTGGATCTTGGTAATTTCTGTCATGATATTACCATTTTCATCTGCGATTTTGTTTATTTCGATATGCTCTCTCCTTTTTTTGGTAAGATTTGCTAAGGGTTTGTCAATTTTGTTAATTCTTTCAAAGAACCAACTCCTTGTTTTGTTTATTCTTTCTATAGTTTTTTTGGATTCCAATTCGTTTAATTCTGCTTTGATTTTAATAATTTTCTTCCTTCTAGTGGGATTAGGGTTGGTTTGTTGATCTTTTTCCAGGAGCTTAAGGTGACACATTAAATTGTTGGTTTGCAATTTTTCCAACTTCTTGTCGTAGGCATTCAGCGCTATAAATTTTCCTGAGTACTGCCTTTGCCGTGTCCCAAAGGAGTTGGTATTTTGTGTGATCCTTATCGTTAAATTTCATGAACTGTGGATTTCTGTTCTGATCTCTTTGATGACTCATTGGTGATTCAACAATGTGCTGTTCAATCTCCATGAGTAACAGGATTTTCGTTGGTGGAGTTGTGTGTTCAGTTCCGATTTGATGTCCTTGTGGTCTGAGAGAGAGAGAGTGCAGGGAATAATTTCAGTGTTTGAAAATCTGTCCAGGTTTGTTTTATGGTCTAAAATGTGGTTTATTTTGGAAAATGATCCATGTGCTACTGAAAAAAACGTATGTTGTGTTGTTGCTGGGTGGAATAATCTGCAGATGTCTGTTAGATCTAGTTGGTCTATATAGTTGTTCAATTCTAAGGTCTCTCTGTTGAGTTTTTGCCTTGTTGATCTGTCCAAAGGTGAGAGTGGTGTGTTAAAGTCACCCACAATCACTGTGTTTCGATCTATGTATGGTTTCAGTGAAAGTAAAGTTTGCTTGATGAAGTTCGGAGCTCCGGGATTTGTTGTGTAGATATTTAGGATGGTTATGTCATCCTGGAGGAAAGATCCCTTTAGTAGTATGTAGTAACCTTCTTTGTCTTTTCTCAATAATTTTAGTTTAAATCTAATTTATCTGATATGAGGATGGCAACTCCAGCCTGTTTATGAGGGTCGTTAGCTTGATAGAGTTTATTCCAGCCTCTCATTATCAAAAGGGTTTTGTTTTTTTTGGGTAAGATGTGTCTCTTGAAGGCAGCAGAACGATGGATCCTGTTTTTTGATCCAACTAGATAATCTATGCCATTTAATTGGAGAGTTAAGTTCATTGATATTGAGAGTCAGGATTGAGAAATATTTACTAGTTCCTGCCACTTTTACAAGCTTTCATTAGGGCCTCTGTCTTGATAATTTTTGTGGTACTTAGATGTTATGAGTTTTAGGTGCCATGTCTTTCTCTGTATTACATTTGTTTTGGTTTTCCATGTGTAGAACATCTTTGAGAATTTTCTGTAATGTTGGTTTTGTTGCTACATAATGTTGAAGCTTTTCCTTGGAATGGAATGTTTTTATTGTTCCCTCAGTTATGGATGGGAGCTTAGCTGGGTACAGTATTCTTGGCTGGTAGTTATTTGACTTCAGGGCATGGTATATATTGTTCCAATCTCTTCTTGCTGGCATGGTCTCTGCTGAGAAATCTGGGGTTATTCTCATTGCTTTTTATAGGTGATAGTTTTCTTCTCCCCGATTGCTTTTAGGATCCTATCTTTGGTCTCTATTGATCCAGTTCGGATTTTAATGTGGCAGTGGGTGTTCTTTTCTGGTCAGGTCTGTTTGAGGTTCTAAAAGCTTCTGTGTAGAAAGTTTAGATGAACTTACATAAAACTTATCAAAATAAGAAGAGTAATAAGAAGAATATACAGAGAAAATAGAGAGATTTGATATAGGTGATTTCAATGATACCAATTTAAGAAAGAAAAGAAAAAAAAGAAAAAAGAAACAAAACAGCAACAAAATAAAAGAAAAGAGAACAACACACACACACACAAACGAAAACAAAAACAAATACAAAGAAAAAAGGTGGGGGATGATTCCTCACTGTTCTGAGTTCTTACCCAAGAGATACTAGGGTTGAGAACCCGGAGTTTAAAAAGCAGGTGACTGTATCAATATGGATATCGTTTTTGTTCAAACTGTACCCAGAGCTGTCAATGTGTTTCTAGGAATGACCACAGTGACAGCACGATTGGGGGAAAGAGAGGAGAAAAAAGAAAAAAATAGGAATGAATCATAACATTAGAAAACAAAGGTGTAGGTTAAATGGCAAAGAAAAAAATAAGAATATTTAAAAATGCAAATGAAATGGGGTAAAAAAAAAAAAGATAAAAAAGGGTATTCTTCAGTTTTGTTTTGTTTTGTTTTGGTGGGGGCAGAGGTTAGGAAACTTGTGTCTCCACTAAATTCGGGATCTAAACACTTCACAAAGTCTTTTTCTCTTGTGATTTGGCTTTGCAGTTTTTCAGATCCGATTGCTTGTTTGGTAATACAAAGCTGAAAGTTCCACGGGCGGCTTTGTTTACCAGGTCTGTGGGCGGCGCGGGGGGATGAACTTCAGCAGTGCTGTGACTGGATTTCTGGCTAAGGGCTCTCTGGGAAATCCTTTCCCAATTAGGTGGCGCTGGCTGTCAGCAACACCTCTTAGGCTCCAATTGCTTTGACTTGGGTTGTTGCTAGCAGTCAGGATGGTGCTGCTCTCAGCTGGTGGGGGAGGGTCTCCCTCCCAATGCAGTTCCCGGAGCAGAAGTGGAAACTTCTCGGAGCTACTAACAAATTGCTGGGTTCTCTGGTTCCGTGAAGCTGGCAGGTCCGTGCTCAGTCGGGTGTCAGCTCTGGGCTTGCGCCGGCTCTGTGTGGCTCTGTCTGCTGCCGGCGGGTCTGGGCTGCTCTGGAGTGCTTTCTCTGCTCTGATTCAGAACAGCCTTTGTCTCCCGGCCGCGGTGGAGCTCCACACTCTATTTTCGTGCTGGTATTCTTCCTTTTTTTCCTCTCTGCCTGAGTTCTCTGTGGTCCTAAAGCTTACTTAGGATCAATTTCTGTTAGAGGACTGTCCCCTGCACTGCCAGTACATGAATGTTGGCAGGAGCTCAGTAAGTCTCACCTTGAACCGCCGCCATCTCCTCTGATGTAATCTTTTGTGATCTTCCCTTAATTTTGGTAAACATCCAAAGCCTCTTATGCTTTTTCCTGTGAGAGGATATGTATGTATGCATACATGCATGTATGTATATACGAATGTATGTATGCTACAGCCCCTTCCAATTATTTCATTCCATCTTCTAAGAAAATGCTAGAAAAAATACTGAAGCTAAAGTGTCCTCACGAATGAATTGTCCTTGTTATCTTACGCAAACTGAAGTGCAATTGACTACAAAAAAGAAAAGTTTAATCAATGTTAGCATGTAGCATAATTAAAAATATTATTATTTGATTTATTCATTTACATTCCTAACATAGTTTTATTATTCCATTCATTGTTTATGCTCACTCACCTACAATAGCTTACTATACCCTTTTCTAAGTTTCCTTTTCCAATATACTTTAGGAGGAATTTCAGATATTTGGTAACCTAGCGACCTATGTGCCCTAAAAGAATGTCTAGTTATAACCTGTTTGCAATGTTATTTGCCTCAAGGCTTAATAAAGTAATCTTTTATTTTCAATTTTCACCCGATACTTACATTTATACAGCTGAAGAAAATTGTACACTAATACTGGATCTGGTAGATGTAAGTTTCCCAAAGCCGATTTCCTAATTTAAAGATTTTAATTTTGATGGGAGATATTCGCAGGCAAATTGAGAAAACTAGACTATTTATGCAGAGCCCGTATGCCACATAGATTCCATGCTTGTATGAATTCACTATGCACATACCACACAGATGCAAGGTCATTTCCTTATTAAATCATGCAAAAGAGAAACATATTTAAATGTGTACTTCAGCAATGACTTTGACATTCATCTAAATAAAAAACATGCAAATTGATTGACAGAATCTTGATGAAGAGAGGTAGATTGGTAGCTACTGAAATTTTCCACTTAAAAGATGTAAAATACTGTGTCCTTGTTCCCCTTACAAAATGACTGTTACCAGAAAATTTCTATGGAATCCACAAACTAAAAATCATATGCTAATCTAAACTTCACTTATTTGTTGTTTGACTTAATATTTTTAAATATGTTGAGCAATTCCTAAAGAGAACACAACTAATTATTTTGAGTTCATTTACCTTTGTTGAGGATTTTATTATTTTGAGACACTACTCAAATCTCATAAAAAAGAAGATGCCTTTTACCCCAAATCCCATTATTTCATTGTGTGTGTGTGTGTGTGTGTGTGTGTGTGTATGTGTGTGTGTGTGTGTGTGTGTGTGTGTTGGCCCTGAAGCTTGAAATCAGGGTCTCTGAGCTTTTGTTCTCCAGGCTAATGCTCTACTTTTCGATTTTGGTGATTAATTGGCGTTATGAATCTTATGGACACTCCTGTAGGAGCTGTCTTTGAATCCTGATCCTCACATTTCAGGATCTTTAGTAGGAAGGATTATAAGCTTGAACCAGCAGTATCAGGCTCATTCTTGTTTGCACATCAAAGATGCAATAATATCAGATTCATACAATCTGATATATCTACTCCAAATTTACAATATTTATTTTATATAAACAAAACATGGTTAATTAAAAGGAATTTCAGTATCTGCATCATTATAATCAAATCACTATGAAAATGTTCATTACCCTTGATTTAAATGAGCATTGCTCTAAGCAGGAATTTTAGATCTGAGAAGCAACTCTAGGGGTTTCAGATGTCAGGTCCAGCCCCTCTATCCTGTATGCCATTAAAGAGATGAGAATTCGTAAGGCAAGAAAAAGAAATTCATTTTCCATAGCATAGGAATCCTGGTCAATTTAACTGTTCCCATTCAAATGAAGCTCTGTATCCATTAATCAACTTTCCCATCCCCTCTCTTACATTCCACTCTCTCTAGTAATAACAATTATATTCTAAACTTCTAAGATACCACATTTTTGTGATTCTCCATGAGTGAATCCAAATAACTTGCTTTAGCTAGATTATTCAATTTAACACAATAACTTTTAGATCTACCCTATATTGTTGCTAATGATGGAACATTATTATTTTTTTGCTAAACAAGAATTTATTAGATATATGTACTACATTCTCTTAACACATTTATCTCTTGAAATATACTCAGGTCTCTTTCTATTTCTTGAATATTGTTACTATTTATACAATGTACATTCTTATAAATTTTAATGTATCTACTACTGGTGCTTATTTCTTTGACATATATTTAGTAATAAATTAAAAGTCTTGGATACTGGCCCATAAGAGTTTATCATTTTATGTCTCAAAAGTGAATATTTGATGCCTTTTGAGTAAATTTTCATGTAGTATCAAGGTGCCCAAATTAAGTCTTTCACATGTGTAATTTTCCATCAATATTCAGGAAAGGCATTGTTCATATCTCCAATCATAATATTGATACCCCTAGCCCAAAACACTGATTCTATTTGTAAAATCCTTTTTCTTGATTCTAAATTATATTCCATTAATTTATGACTATACTCCTGCTCAAAATTGTTTTGATTACTGTAGCCTTGAAGTAGATTTTGGAATACAGATGTATAAGTCTGTCAACACCATTCCTTTTTTTCCTTTGTCAGTGGTGGGACTTGAACTCTGGGTCTGGGCTATGTCCTTGAGCTCTTCAGCTAAAGGCTACCATCCTGCCCCTTGAGCCACAGCACCACTTCCTTAACTCTATTCTTATTAAGTATTGTTGTGGATATTGGGTCTCCTGTATTTCCCTGTGAAATCAAAGATCAAGTGGGATGGTACATTTTATGTGTTAACTCTGGTAGCTAAAGAACTCATATATTTGGCCTCACATTCTAGATATTTCTCTTTACACTTATTTTGAAGTAAAACTTGCAGTTTTGGAGTAAAGAAGATCAATGTCAGCTGGACACCAGCATCTCACACCTCTAATACTAGCTACTCAAGAGGCTGACATCTGAGGATCAGGGTTCCAAACCATCTCAGTAAGTCTGCATGACCTATGTTCCCAATTATCCACCAGAAAGTGGGAGGAACACTGTGGCTCAAAGTGGTAGAGAGCTAGTTTTAAGCAAAATGAGCTCTGTGACAGCACCCAGGATTCGTGTTCAAGTCCCACGGCAAAACAAAACACGGCTTCTACTAAATGATCAATGTCTATAATGGAGGTGAGGCCAAATATATGAGTTCTTTAGCTACCAGAGTTAACACATAAAATGTACCATCCCACTTGATCTTTTAAGCCTTACGGGACAAAAAGAATAACCTGTAGATTTGGAGCTGAAGTTCACTGTTAGAGTACTTTTGTGGCATAGGGTACTGTTGTGGCATATGCTAGTAACTGGGGTAGGCACTGAAAAAAAAAAGAAAAAAAAGACTGATTTCTGAATTAGAATCTATCAGTACACTGTCTTTGATACTGAACTGTAGAATTAAATTTATTATATAGCTCCTTATGGCTAACCTATATATCAATATTGTATATTTTAGTCTACACAAATGCTTTTAGAATATATAGATATATGTTACATATAAAAGCATTTCTTAGAATTGTGTAAATATGTCTTGGTCTATAACGATTCAATGAAACAAAATATTGGTCCTCTAGATAAAGCAATACCCATATTTGTAACATATCTACAATACCATTTTCTAAAATTAGATCTAAACGTTAAAATATGTTGAAAATTTAAAAATATAAAAGATCTTGTATAAAATAATAATAAATACATATGCATATGTATACATAAATCAGTATGGATTCTGTATATATGCTTATATATGTATGTATATAAGGAATCATGTTCTAGAGTTCTTGTTTTCTGGAGAATTCTCAGAAAATTAGCATATAAGCTGAGTGTTGTTTTTCAATAATATAGTACCAGCCTAAATAGGATGTGGCAAGTGTATTATGAGTTTAAGATCATCCTGTAGTAAATTCCAACATGATGTAATAAAAAGTTCTAATTTTATATGCCTCCTAGCTTTGCTTACATGCAAATGTTTTAGTTTCTTCATTATTATTGGGAATACTTTTCTCAGATATAGAGTTCTCACAGAATACATGGTTCATATTCTTTTCAGCAACTAATATTTATATTTTTTCCTGATAGCTTTGGATAAATAGACTATTAATACTTTTGAGGAATAATTGTGCTCTGAAAATCACTTCTTTCTCAATTCATGAGTTCCTTGGTATTTTCAAATATTGATTTTAATAGTATTAGATTTAACCTTCCATCAGTTTGTTAAATTTCTTAAATTTACATATTTTTAAATTAATATATTTAAATTAATAATGAAATTTGTAAAATTTTCAGCCACTATTTCTTAGAATGTTTTTAAAACAAAAATTCTAACTAGGTTAAATTATGAATACAGCATTCCTTTGTCCTTTTCTCTTTGTTATCATATGTGATATACTTTCAGCAACTCAAGCATATAAAATAAATGTCATTGAGGTACTATAGCTTTTGTTTCAAAAACTCAGCTTTTTCTAATTAAATTTTATTCTCAGGGTGATGTACCAGTGGGTTACAGTTACATACATAAGGTAGTGAGTGCATTTCTTCTTGAACATTGTTACTTTAAATTGACTCTTGTATATTATGATAGAGAATGGATTTTTCATGAAACAGTATAGTTTTAAAAAGTGGTTATGATTGTGCTATGTGAAAAAAATATATCAGCATTATATATAAATGTGTTATGAACACAAATTACCAGGATCTACAGTTATTGAATCAAACAGGCTAGGTGTGAGGTCCAGCAATTTGTGTCTTAAAAGACCTTTAAGCGATTTTGATTCATGAAGAAGTTTGCAAACCATCTAAATGAAGCTTGTTTTTCTCAGCTTATTAGTTTTCCACAAGGCAAACATATCAGCATAACCCACATTTCAAACAGATACTCTGAGAATGGCAAATTTCATTTAAGTATTTTGAGCTGAGCCTACAGAGGGGTCTTAATACCATCTCTTTATACACACGAATATACGATTAACTATGTCTTTTACCCTACTTAAAAACAAATGTTAGTAACAAAACAAATTTGGGCAATGCCAAGGTGTATGATGCCAGTATACTAAAATTAAAGTAGTTTCATATGTTAACGAATTTTTTCAGCAGTAGATTTTACTTATACATGGTGTTTTAGAAATATTTATAGCTTATGATTTAGCAAGCGAAGGAATTTTACATTTATCTCTACAAAAATCTTCATCAGATCCATGGCCTTCATAATTGGCACAGATTGGGACAGAAAATGATTAGCCTATAGCAACTTCTAAATGGTGGCTCATTTCCAGTAATAATATATTTCTGACATGCATGACCTCATAATTAATCTTGATGTTATAAGCTTTATATATATATATATATATATGTCAGCAGATTAAATCTTATACTAACTAGAATTACATGGAATTTGAATGAATCAGTATTTTTTATTGTTGATAATTATACATCCACAGGAAAGGTTCTATTTCAGAGTTGTAAGTATATGTATAGAATACGAATAGAAATGCTGATCTTTCTTTATTCCCCAATGGCTTGTATTTAATGATAGGATAACTATAAAAAAATTCATTGTGGATAATCAGGCTAATCAAGGTACATTATATACATATACAGACATGTCATAATGAAACCCTGGTGCAGCTAAATGATGTAAATAAAATTAAAAATAAACAAAACTTTAAAAGTTCAAAAAAATAATTCATTGTTTGCCTTGTAGTGAATATTACTTGTATTGTTTAATATATCTTCAAGATGGTGTATTTAATCAGTCAATTACACAGAAAAAATATTTTGTGTCTCTATAAGGATATCCAAACCCAATAGAAGAGACTATGTAACCATATAGTAAAAGCAAACAATGCAAGATGTATTTCTTAGAATCAGTAGTATTATATTCTACTAACTCTAATCTAAAGAAAATATAGTAATAAAATCCCCAACATAGATTGTTTCCTGGGACTAACTATTCCTTCTCCAGGATATGGTTTCTCATAATACTATTGTATTCTGGTGTAAATTCAGTTTTCTGAATAAAGTAGAATATAGAAATCTCTCTGCTCCAGGCTGTCTTTTTTTTCATATATTTTACTGTAATTAATAGAAGGGTTACATTATATTTGAAGATAGAAGGGGTGCATTAATTCACATACATTGATACCCTTTTTCATGTCTTGGTCCCCATTTCCCTCCCTCCCACCCCAGTTTTCTGCCTTTCTTCTCTCTGACTGAGATCTCTGTGTGCTAGAGCTTACTTAGGATTGATCTTTGTGTATGAATTTTCCCTTATGATGCCAGAACTGTTATCTTGATGAGAGCTCAGAAAGACTCACACTGAACCACTGCCATCCTCCGCCAATCCAGGAAATGGAAAGACTTAGAAAAAATCATATTAAGTGAAGTAAGCCAAAATCAAAGGAACATAGGCCCAATAGTTTCCCTCATTTGTCATAATCAGTAGAAACCTTGGGCTCTCCTAGCAGAGATTCACAATAGAACAAAATCTAGATATATAAGGCCATATAATATGATGCTAAATGTAAGCACCTCTAGGATATAGATACAAAAGCCATATAATGAGTGATTATTGTCCTTAATGCACTGTTATCTCTCATCTCTTTTGCTGTCCCTTGGTTATCTCATATTGTTACAATATTTCACCTTGTTATCTGATATATTTTATATATGCTTAATTGGTTATTTGAAATAAGAGAGGGAAGGGGGGAAATCAAGTTATGTGGGGGGGAGGGAAATGGGGACCATGACATGAGAAAGGGTATCAATATTTGTAAAGTAATATACTTTCTGTCTGGTGAATATAATGTAATCCTTTAATTAATTGCAATAAAAATATATGAAAAAAAGAAATCTCTTTGGACACTTTAAGCAATCCACATTATATTTCTTACAGTAGTTCCAAGGTAAGAAAATTGTTTCAGGAAAATGAAGATTAATGTCCATCCTCTTACTATAGTACAAACATATGCTCTTAAGGATGGTTTAAAGAATCTTGGAGAAGTTTTGAAGTCAATGAAAATTTTAAGAACTCCTTTCACAAATATTTTGGTCCACTTTCCTTCATCTGAATGAAGAAGTGGGAGAAAAACATAGGAATGTCTAACAATGTTCAAGAAGTAATTCAGTCACTACTTTGTGAATGTAACTGTAATCCTTCTATACATATGCATGTTCATTGCTACACTATTTACCAAAGCAAAGTTATGCAAGTAGAGGAATGAATCAAGAAAATCACACCCACCACACACATAAATGCATATATACATATATATATACATACACATGCCTTCACCCCTTCCATGCATACACAGTGGAATTTTGCTCATCCATTAGGAAGAATGCTATTGATGAATCTTTGAAATGAATCAATCCCAGAGAGACAAAGAATACATGTTTTCTCTCATGTATGGAATCTGAATGATATATTTGTATATATATGAAGTATATGAGATATCTCATACCTATATAGACAAATGTATTAACAAAGACATAGAATATGCTGGTATAAATCTTTTAAACAAGTAAGTTATAGTTTAAAAAAATGAATGACATGAAGCTGAAGCAGGGGTTGTTAAGAAAGGGTAAGATAAAGGGAAGGGCAATAGATAAATGGAGAGAGGAAGTGTGATTAAATACATATATATTATTCAATGTATATATGGGAAAATGGTATGGGAAAATGGAATTAGGAAAAGCAAAAGAACGGATCCATTTGGAAGAGATAGGAAGAACTATGAAAGGACTGATATTTGTCTAGATATATAGTATACACAAATTGACATCTTGAAATGAAACCTCTTTGCACAACTTGTTAAAGACAACAAAATATTAAATTTATAACACCATGAAGAAGATTTTGGACCAAGTGGGAAATGGGAGTAGATAGAGGAAGTACAAGTGCTTGAAAAATTACTGGAAGCTAAAAACTGCTGGTTATGTGATTGTTAATTCTATGTTGGACTAAAGACACAGTATTATGAACGTTTGACTTTCTGCAATAATTTCATCAAAAGATAAATTGAATACATTTGTGAACTTCTCTTTCTACTTCCTGATCCTGCTACCTACTACCTTGGAATGTGGCATTTAATCTTACAACGCTCAAATATGCACTTGGAATCATTTAAAAGCAGATCAAAGTTAAAACTCCTTCAGTTTAATCATGTTTGTCATTTAACTCATACATTGCCCCATGGTGGTATTATAAAATATTAAAATACTGAAATATCAGTGCATGGGCATATTATTCATCCATTGTCAGGATTAATAATCATCCATTTTCTACTTGATGAAACTGGGAAAACAATATTTAATTATGAATGCTTGAGAAAGAATTCTTGACCAGAATTTCTGTTAGGAAACTCATTTTTGTATACATTATGGGGCTTGAATATTGGGTGTGGGTGCTGTCCTTGATCTCTTCTGCTCAAGACTCGCACTCTACCAATTTGAGCTGTAGTGCTACTTACAGTTTTGTGCTGGTGAACTGGAGAGAAGACTATCATGGACTTTTGAACTTAGATCCTCAGATCTTAGCATCTTGAGTAGTTAGGATTAAAGTGAGCAGGAGTTGTATTGTTTTTGAGGGTAGTTTGGGTTTTGTTATAAAGATGTCATAAATTATTCATATCCTTCCTGGATTTCAAGATCATTGCAAAATGACTAAAGGAAGAATTCTTATAATTCCATTAACAACCAGCAGCAGCCTATTGTTACTGTCTCTATGAATCCTTTTTTTAGCTAAATCCCGTGTCAGACACTGTGTACAAAAAGACAATTATGCCACATGTTTGCTTTCCTAAATCTGACACTCTAATACAGAGAAAGCCATATGAAAACCTAAGCTCAAGCCAGGAGTTTGGCCTAGTGGTAGCATGCACAAAAACCCTGGTTTGATTTCTCAATACCACATATATAGGAAAAAATAAGCTTAAAGTGGTGCTGTGGCTCAAGTGGTAGAGCTCTGGCCTTGAGAAAAAAAATGTCCAAGCCCAGTCCCTGAATTCAATCCCCACCACTGGCAAACAAAATAAACCCTAATCTCAAAATCTTCATAAGCAAATATGAATAAGAAAGAAGAGTATGATGCAGGATATAAGATATCAAAGATGACCAGAAAAATTCCCAAATAGATTAAACATGAAGAATGCTAAAACCTGAATTTTCTTCTTGAATTCAATGAGGCTTTCAAAAGTAAGTGGAGGCTGGATCAGTGATAGCTCACTTGTATAATCCTAGCTACATAGGAAGCTGACAATGAGGATCAGGGTTCAAAGCCAGCACAGGAATGGAAGTCCGTGTGATTCTTTTAAATAAAACACTAAAAAACCACAAATAGTACTGTGGCTTTAAGTGGTAGAGTGCTAGTGTTGAGCAAAGGAACTAAGAACAATGCCCAAGCCCTGAGTTGAAATGCCAAAACCAACATGCACACACACATACACACACACACACACACACACACACACACACACACACGTGTGTGCAAGCACACACACACAAATTACATGGAAAAAAGTGGCGAAGAATCTCACTTGAACAGAACCAGTCATGAGTAGTTAAAATTTAGATTAATTAAGGAAATCTTGAAAGACTTTGCATACTAACCAAGGTATACACTGTGCTCTGAGATAAACAACAAAGTTTGAAGTCATGACAATTGTCTTTTGCTGCTAGGAGAAGCTATGTGATCTTTCTATTCTGTTTTTTCAGGTGTAAAACAAATTCACAATATTAATATATTTCTGTGGACTACTTACTGTCAGATACTTCATATGGATATTTATTGCAAAAATTAAATGTATTCCAGTGGGTGTAGTCATTGTCACTAATCAAGAACCTGATCATGTTAGTCCTGAATATTCAAAAAATTGTAGTTCCAGTATCCCATAATATCATAAAATAGATGCAATTTTTAAATCATGTCAAACTCTTTTCTTCAATTAATTTGAATAATTCTAGTAATTAGCAAATGCAAGTCAATGGAAGATAAGCTGATAAAACTGAGTGCCCCCTTAAGGCTAACATCTTGAACCAAATACACGATAATAAGATTGGAAAAGTCAGGGCTTGAAAACAATCAAGAGCTAAGTGCCATGTCCTAGGAAGTAGCCAGTAGCCCAGGGTCAATCACAGTTTCTCTGTATGAAAAGAAAACTATGTTGCTTCTACTCTTTTTATTGCCTGTCGACTTCTCTGAATACCTAGAGGTTCACTGATCATTTTTATGCCACTTTACTAACAGGTCTCTAATACTTATAATCAGACTTGTTGTTAAATAGGGCTTCTGAGTTTCTGAAAGCACATAATTTAACACTTTACCAAAATAAACTTTGACACATATTAGATTGCATTCTCTAATCATTGCCTGCTAAGGATCATTAAAAACTAGTTCCATCAGGAGAGATTTCCTGCTTTCCCTTAGAAAGAATTCATTAAGGTAAAGTAAAACCACCTAATCTTCCTTTAGAAATGAATACCTCAGTTTTCTGGAAAAGAGTCCATTTCTTTGCATGTGAAGAATGTAGGTAAAATTCAATTACTGAAAATTTCCACTACATAGGTAAATTACACATCTTTTGAGTGAAAAGTACACAAAATCTATGTATTGCACATTCAATTCAATAACATTGACCTTTGTATGATTCTTTTGAATCTTAAAGTAGCAGAATGAATATATTTGGTATTTCTTAGTCCAGTCATCTAATTACATCAAATTGACATACATGACTTTTTTAAAAATGCTTTATTTCAAGAGATAAATGCAGTAGCTTATGAGTCTATGTGTTTTTCTTCAACACCACCACTCAGGTATTTGATGATACAGATTAAATGACTATCAATTTTAGGGTAATATGTCTTTAGTTAACTAGGTAATAGTAATGTATGGTATTATAGTAAAGAAAAGTAAAAAAGAAATAACCATCGATTTTCTATATAAATTTAGTAAGTATAAATACAGTTGTAAACTGTTTAGGACTGACAGCAAAAGATACAATAAAATTAAATTTCTTTGCATGTCTGTAGGTGTATGTACTTTACCTTAATCTGTTTTCACATTTTCTTAGTTTTGTTTTAATTACCTTTATTTAGTCTGAAAAACAATAGTACGGAAATATTTCTTTCAAATTTTTCTTGTGAATTTAATATCCTAAAAAGAATTAGGAAGTACTCTGTTTTTAATTTTTTGGAAGAAAATTTAAAAGTTTCGTATTAATTTGGCCTTATTTTATGTTAGAATTAACTAGTGTAGTCTTTTGAGTCATATATTTCCTTTCTCAAAGAGTTAATAATTCACTCCTTGTTGCTACTCTGGAGCAACACGGGTATGGGGAGGGACACCCAGGGCCAGGCTGAAGTCCCCCAGAGCAGAGCGAGATGGTAAGTATCGATGACCCAGCCCTCCCCCAATTACAGGGGAAGAAACCACACTGAGCTAGGAGCTTTGTCAGCCATGAAAGCATAGTAGATCTCACTTTTATTGTGTCAGGCACTTAGCTATATACTGTGGGGGAAAGAGAAGGTGAGAACTGGGAAGCTGGCCAATAGGCAGAGGACCACCATACTATCACTAAGGGTCCGAGGCAAATTTTTAGGTACTGGGCGGGACCGGTGCAGGAAAGCGAGCAGGCTGAGGACCTGTGCTGCAGGGGGCTCAGTTGAACCATGTACACAGAGATGCCTTAAGAGAGGTATGCAAGGACCGCGAGGAATGCCTGGCCAAAGCCCTTTAATGGCCGCTGAGGCGGAATGATGAACACGCCTCAGAGATGGATGTCAGGCTCCAACAACTCCTTCCATAGATACAGGCATCTCAAGGTTATTTCTTCTTGTATAATTGTGGGTAACTCAAATTTACAAGTGATCAGCCATCACTTTCATGTAAGACATAATATTTGAGGTACAATGTTCAAAATATATTTTTTTATATTTTAATATAAATGGATCATTAGTGCTTATCCTTATTTTTTCAGGTGAGAGTGAGGTGTTGTATATAGCCAAAACTGACCTAGACCTTGGTGATCAGCCTGTTATAGACCCTGGGGTGTTAGAATTAGATCTTTAAACTCTCTTTTACATGTGTAAAAGATATTCGGTATCATCTCCCTTTTCATTTGATTAACCAGAAAGATATTTATAATTTTTTTTGCCAGTCCTGGAGCTTGAATTCAGGTCCTAAGCACTGTCCTTGGACACTTTTTACTCAAGGCTAGCACTCTGCCATTTGAGCCACAACGCCACTTCCAGCTTTTTCTTTACTTGTGGTAGGTACCATGGAATCAAATCCAGAGCTCTGTGCATGCGAGCTGAATAGTCCTACCACTAGGGTCCACTATTGCCCAATATTTGTCAATTTTTACAATATTATTTCAAGTACCAAATTTTGTTTCACTGATTTGCAGTTTCTTATTTTGTCTTTTTTCATTATCTTTTAAAATATTTTATTGTCTTTAAGTAGTTCTAAAAAGGAATTGTCATTCATTAAATCAGTTCATTTTGCTCAGTGTCATCCCTCTTCCTTTCCATTCCACCCTTTTTGTCTTTTTTGGCTAGCACTCTGCCATTTGAGCCATAACGCCACTTGCAGCTTTTTCTTTATATGTGGTACCATGGAATCAAACCCAGGGCTCTGTGCATGCGAGCTGAATAGTCCTACCACTAGGGTCCATTATTGCCCAATATTTGTCAATTTTTAGAATATTATTTCAAGTACCAAATTTTGTTTCACTGATTTGTTGATTTGTAGTTTCTCATTTTTACATTTTTGGATTATGTTGGAATGACACATTTTTCTAAGCATTTTTCTATACCATAGGCATATTTTGAGTTAAAGTGAGTTCTTTATAGTTTATAGCATTAATTTACTCTGAAAACCATTTCAATTAACATTTTTAGCATTCATGTATTTATTTTTTTGTGCTAGTCCTGCAGCTTGAACTGAAGGACTGGGCGCTGTCCCTGAGCTACTTTTCCTTGGGGCTAGCATTCTACCACTTTAACCACTTCTGGCCTTTTGTGTTTGTATGGTACTAAATGGAACGCAGGGCTTCATGCATTCTAGGCAAGCAATCTACCACTAAGCCACATTCCCAGGCTGAATTCATGTATCAATTTAAGACGGAATCAGGCTATGTATCCCAGAATGCATTAAACTTTCCAATTACCTTTGCTTGGCCTTCTGAGGTCTGGGGTTACTAGTGGGCACCACAACAGGCCTACTGGTTCAACTTTATAATAAATAATACTTGTGAGATAGAGATGAAAGATCACTGTTCGAGGCCAGTCTGTGCATAAAGGAGTTTGGAATGTACTATCTCAGCCAATCACAAGACACAGTGGAAAAGTCCTTTAACTAGAGCTATGGAATATCCACAGTGGTCAGACATTGGTGCTTGATTTTCATTTACAGCTATATGGAGAAGGACAGTTAGGAAACTGAAACACAGAACAGTCTAGGCATAAAGATAGATCTTATCTTGTAAATAGCTATGACAAAATGGGTCTGGAAGCATGAGTTAAGTGTTAATACATTTCTCTAGCAGGCACAATGCTGACTTTAATCTCCATTAAGTATATATATTTCTAAATCTCATTCTCTTAATATATCACTGCACTTCTATAGATTTTTTGTGAATTTTTCCATTATTGATGCACATTTCAACTAATCTAAACCCATTTTCAAAAATACCCACATTTTTCCACAACATGCATAGTAGTTTCTTTCCAGCAGAATGGCCTTAAGTTTTTGCTGCAGTATTCTATACTGTATTGGCAAAACATTTTATTTGCATGTGTGTTTTAAGAATCTATTACATATTTATTGTTACTTTAAACAGTTACTGGAAAATATTTTTCTTTCCTAGTGTAGCTTCCACTTATTGCTGTATTTCATTTTTCCTCTGAAGATTTTTTTTAAACCTTTATTTCTTGGCCAATCTAACTGGGTTGAGATGAAATTACAGAATTATTTTGATGTAAATTTGAACAACAAATGTTGACAGAAATATGGGGGAAAAGGAACCCAACTGTGCTCTTGGTGGGAATGTAAACTAGGACAAATAATCTGGAGAGCAGTCTGGAGGTTCCTCAAAAAAACTAAACATAGATTTTCACCCATGACCCAGCCACATCACTTCTGAGCATCTTCCCTGAGCATCATACCCCAGAATATGATAAGGGCACCTGCACAGCCATGTTCACTGCTGCACTATTCCAACAGCAAAAATATGAAAACATTCCATATGCCCCACAATAGATGTGGTACTTATACAAAATATAATTTTATATAGCCATTAAAAAGACTAAAATAATGTCATTTGAAGGGAAATGGATGGAACTAGAACAAATCATTTTAAGTGAGGAAAGTTAAGCTCAGAGCAACAAGTATGTATTCGGTCTGATTTCAGAAACTGAATCTAAAATACACTAGGATATGATAAATTATACAGGATTGTAGGTCAGAACACCAGTGAGACCAAAAGAGCAATTCTTAAGAGACAACCACAAAGACTCAATGTCTGTGTGCCTCTTCATATTAACATAAAATAACTCACATATATAAAAATGAATTCTAAGATATGTAAACAAGATATATTTCTTTTCTCCTTTTAATTTTTGTCCTTATGCATGATGTACTCGAGCATGTATCTTTAAAGGGTTGGGGGAGGATACAAAACTCGAGGGAAAAAGAGGGTAACGGGCATCAGTGGAACTCACTGAACTCTGGTGAAAGTGAACTATACAACTCATAGGTAGAAATAAGAGGTAGGGACTGAGAGAGAGTGAAGGAACAGAAGACACTGCTAAGGAGGAAATGTACGAATTACCTTACTCATGTAATTCTAACCCCTCTGTACATCATTTTGGTAATAAAATTTTTAAAAAAATTAGCTTAACAACGTGGTATATCTGAGCTACTTAGGAGGTTGAGATCTGAAGAACACAATTTGAAGCCAACTTGGGCACAAAAGTCCATGAACCTCTTAACTCTAATAGTGTATTTTATCTTGTAATCTTCAGCCAGAGTGCATATTTATGTATTTTAGAAGCTTGTTAGTGTAGTGTGTGATATGGGAAAATGAAGCATTTTATAATCCCCTCATTAACACTCTATTTCTTTTTCTTTGGAGTTTTAAATTTTTATTGTAAAGATCATGCAGAGAGTGTTTACAGTTACACAAGTCAGGTAACAAATACATTTAATTTTGTCATCCTCTCCCTCATTTTCTCCCAGATTTTTCCCTCCCAAGCAGCCTCCCCCACAAGATGTAGAGTTCATTTTCAACATAGTGTTTAGTGAGTATCACTGTTGCATTTGTTCACCCTTTATCCAACCATTTCCGTGCCCCCCTTTAACTTTCCAAAGACAACTAAGTGGAAAAAAAAGACAAAATTTACAGAAACAACAGCTGCAACAAAGCCAAAAATTCAAAACAACAACAACAACAACAACAACAACAACAAAACTGTTGTTTCCATTTGCTGGAGTTTATTCCATTGGAATAGCCATTATTAAGAAAGAAACAATAACAAAAGCTTTCTGGGATGTGGACAAAAAGCAACTCTATTACACTGTTGGTGAGAGTGCAAACTTATTCAGCTGTTCTGGAAAGCAATGTGTAGCTTCCAATTCCCTAAGACTGAGCAATCCTACTTCATGGCATTTATCCAATAGAACACAAACAAGGCCATATTAAATCTACCAGCACAACCATGTACACTGCAGCATTGTTTACCATAGCGAAGAAGTGGAGTGAACCCAAATGCCTCCAAATGGATCAAGAAAATGTGGTATGTGGGGGAGGGAAATGTGGATCAAGACATGTGAAAGTGTATCAATGTATGTGAATTAATGCACCTTCTATCTGGCAATTATCATGTAACCCTTCTATTAATTACAATAAAAATATATGAAAAAAGAAAATGTGATATGTAATACAATGGAATTCTGTTCATTCATCAGAAACAATGATATTGTACCAATTGTAAGGAAATGGAAAGACTTGCAAAAAATAATACTGAGTTTTTCTAGTTTAAATTTCCTTTTTGCTTTTGAGTTAACATACATTAATAACACAAAAAATGAGGTTTCATTGTGGTAGTTCTATATTTGCAAATGGTATATTTGCATAATTTTGCATATATTTTCATTTCCTCCTTTTGCTTCCTCCCTTTCTCAATGTTTGGTGAGGATTTTTTGGTTAATATCCATGTATAAATATACACTTAACCCCTTGATGATCTTTTCCTTTTTCTCTTACTGCCATTGATCATCCCAAATATTTCTGATTTAAAACTCATGTCCTACAATAATAACAAAAATAATAAAAGGAATAGGAATGATGATGATGATGATTTTTATCATTTTTATGGATTTAGGCGTAGGTTGAACATATGAGAACATACATTATTTGAGTTTTTTAGTCTAACTTAATTCACTAGCATGATCTCTGTTTACATCCATTTTCCTTATAACTTGCATCATTTCATTTTTGGCATAATCCCATTCTTCTTTATGACTGTATAACATTCCAAGTTACATATGCATTACATTTTCTTTATCCCTTCATCCTTTGATGTGCATTTCAGCTGATTCCACAGCTTATCTACTATTAACAGGATCACAATAAACATAAGCATATGGATATATTCCACATATCGATTTGTTCTTATTTAGAGATGAGCTGAAGTTATAGTTTGGTGGAATTGTATGGAAGTTATATATTTTTACGAAAACACATTATTGCTTTTCTTAAGGGTTATGCTTATTTATATTCTAACCAAAAATATTTGAGTATTTCTTTTCTTCCTTTTGTTTTGCTAGTTATAGCCTCAGAGCCTGAGCACTGTCCTTGACATTTCTCAAGGCTAAGGTTCTACACTGAGCCATAGCACCACTTCTGGCTTTTTCTATGTATGTGGTACCAAGGAATTGAACCCAGGTCTTCATGCATGCTAGGCAAGCAATCAATCACTAGGCCAAACTCTTGGCTCAGTATTTGAATATTCCTTCCCCTGTTCTACACATCATTGCCAGCATTTATTCTTTTCCTGATGACTCAGATGAAATATGTTAATGTTTTTATTCAATTTTATTGTCATGGTTATGTACAGAAAGGTTACATTTACATATGTAAGGTAGTGAGTATATATCTTCTCGAGCATTTTTACCCTCTCCCACATATTTCTCCCACTTCCCCTTGACCCAACCCCCACCCTCCCCATCCTCAACAATTTATAAAGTTTATTTCCAACATATTGTCTTGTGCATAAGTGTCTCACAGACTTTTCTGCCCAGATTAGCTTTGAATTTTAATACTTAAATTTCAGACTCTTGAATAGCTGGGAATTCTAGTGTGAGCAACTGGTGCACAGCAGTAGTGTAGTTTTGATTCACATTTCCTTCATGGTTAAGTGTGATTTCCTAGGTAATTCTTCAACTCACACAATTTAGGAAATTATAACCTAAGTTATTAATGCAAAAAAAAATCCAGGGGACAGCAGAAGGTTACTTTTTAAATAATTCAGTGGCAGAAAGAGAAAATCACTGGCTTCAGTGGTTCATGTACAAAACCCTAGCTTCTTTGGAGGGAAGGATTAAGAGCAGAGTGGTATCAGGGCAGTCAGGGGAAAAAATATTGCAAGACCCAGTCTCAAACAGTAAAATGCTAGATATAGTATTATGTAATTGCCAAGCCAGCAACATGAGAAACTAAAGCAAATAGCTAAACTTTATTTGAAAAATACTGGAAGCAATTGTTGAAGTGTTTGTCAAGTGGCAAAGTACCTGTCTGTCCCAGACAGAGCCAAGAGTTCCTACCCCAGTACGAACAAAAGAAATAAAAGAAAATTAAGTGTAATAAAAATATCTGAAACTTACTAATATCCCTCTTTTGTTCTCTCTCACTGTGTTCTATCTCTAAGAGACTTCCTTTGGATGTATGAAACTTTAGGAATTGTCTTGAGAAAGGAAATTTTGCCTTAAGCAACTTCTTTGTGTAATATAAACATTCTGAGTGTGTATTGATCCTAAGTAGAAAACAGATGTGGACCCAATATGTGAAACAAACAAAATATTAAGAACTCTGGACAAAATCAAAGCATTTAGAGGAAGTGTTTAAAAATATAGAGCTTGGGACTGCTGGAGCTGCTGTTGCTGAGTCCGGATCTGTCCGACTGCTGGAGCTGCTGTTGCTGAGTCCGGATCTGTCCGCCGCGTGCCTCCGACTCCCGCCCATCGTGCAAACTGGTGTTCCAGTCCTTCCAAGTCCAGAATGGCAGGTCTCAAGGATCAGCTGATTGTGAATCTACTTAAGGAGGACCATGTCCCCCAGAACAAGATTAAAGTTGTTGGGGTTGGTGCTGTTGGTATGGCCTGTGCCATCAGTATCTTAATGAAGGACTTGGCAGATGAGCTTGTTCTTGTTGATGTCATGGAAGACAAACTGAAGGGAGAAATGATTGACCTCCAGCACGGCAGACTTTTCCTCAAAACACCAAAAATTGTCTCTGGCAAAGACTACTCTGTGACTGCAAATTCCAAGCTGGTTATTGTCACAGCTGGGGCCCGTCAGCAAGAGGGAGAAAGCTGTCTTAATTTGGTCCAGCACAATGTAAACATCTTTAAGTTCATCATTCCTAATGTAGTGAAGTACAGCCCAAACTGCAAGTTGCTTATTGTTTCCATTCCAGTGGATATTCTGACCTATGTGGCTTGGAAGATAAGCGGCTTCCCAAAAACCCGTGTCATTTGAAGTGGCTGCAATCTGGATTCAGCCCGGTTCCGTTATCTGATGGGAGAGAGGCTGGGAGTTCACCCATTGAGCTGTCATGTATGGGTTCTTGGAGAGCATGGAGATTCTAGTGTGCCAGTGTGAAGTGGAGTGAATGTTGCTGGTGTCTCCTTCAAGAATCTGAATCCTGATTTAGGCACTGATGCGGATAAGGAACAGTGGAAAGAGGTTCATAAACAAGTTGTTGACAGTGCCTATGAGATGATCAAGTATTATGAAGAATCTTCGAAGAGTACATCCAATTTCCACTGTGATTAAGGGTCTCTATGGAATAAAGGAAGATGTCTTCCTTAGTGTTCCTTGCATTCTGGGAAAGAATGGAATTTCAGATGTGGTGAAGGTCACTCTGACTCCCGAGGAAGAGGCTCGCTTGAAGAAAAGTGCAGATACACTTTGGGGAATCCAAAAGGAGCTGCAGTTTTGAAGTCTTCTATGTACCACTTCACTGTCTAGGCTATAAGAGAATTTTAGTCAGAGATTATGCATGTTTTCCCTTACAGCTGATCTGTGACTAAAGCAGTAGTGTTATAAAATGACCTGGGAAAAGTATCCATTTTCCTGAAATTAAGAATAGGACTGGTTCAGGAAAACATGCAGCTATATTCTGATGGTGGATGGGTCCTGTGCAACTGTACAAACTGGTAACTGTAAACAAGTTCACCTTCTCTGAGACACCACTGCCAATGAATGGTGCATAGTCCCTAATTACCCTTTGAACCAGATATGTTACTGTGTGCTTTGTAAATCACCAAAATGCCTAGTTCCAACTTCTTTTCCCAATCACACTTTCTGGGATGTGTTGTATAGATCCATTTTTGCATGTCACATGCATTACTGTTTTAAAGGATATTTTATGTATTATATATCAATAGTGTGCATTGGCATGTTATGTAAAAAGCTATATATGAATAGTGCAAAAACTATCCAAATGTCATATGAAAACACCAAATAAACCTTGAACAGTGAAAAAAACAGAGCTTACAGGGCAAGGAGTTTGGCCTAGTGGTAGAGTGCTTGCCTAAGCATGCACGAAGACCCTGGTTTGATTCCTCAGTACCACATACATAGAAAAATGCTGGAAGTGGTGCTGTGGATCAAGGGCCAGACCACTAGCCTTGAGAAAAAATGCCCAAGGACAGTGCTCAGGCTCTGAGTACAAATTATAGGACTGGCAAAAAAATAGAGCTTACCATATCGTTATTTCCCCAAATTTGAATGAATTCCGTGAACTATGGTATATATCTGTGCATTAACTTACTGAAACTCAGAACCCAAGCTGAAATTACATTGTTATTTAATTTGCTCCAACTTCCATTCATTTGCATCTGACAATGTTCCCTCTATCAGAATGATCCCAGATTAACTCCTTGACCTTGAAGTCCTGGTAGGTTAAGTATTATAGATGGCTAATAGCAGCTGTAATTCATAGAAGATCTCTAGCATCCTACTTGCTTCAGTCTCTTAGAAGCCAAATGTGAAGGCACACCTGATAAAGGATGATACAAAGTCTTCTAGATTCCAAATCTCTTAGGAACATGATAAAACATGTAACTAATAGGAAAAATATGCTTAAGGAGATTTTACATGGATTGAAATTCTAGTGTGTGGTGACCTATTATATTAATTTGTTCAGAGAAAAATAATTTATAGGTATTATAAGCTTCTAAGTGAGATAGTCACCATTAAGGCCATACTCTACACTTACACTTATAAAAATGCTAAAAGAGAATTTAAATTGGAAGTTTTTCTACTTAAAGCCTTCTGTAGACTCTTATAAGAAACAAGTCAAGAACACCAAGGCAATCTCACTTCTTTTTCAAGTGACATAAAGTTTGTCCAATATGATAATAAATCATGTGGCAAGTATACATAAACCATTTTTCCTTTAAACATACCCTATCATCTTGAACTGACCATATGCCAAAATGTATCTACAATCTTTCCATTGCCCCTACATGGACTTTTATATGCAACTAAGTTTTAGCCCCACATAAACTACTAGACATTTGTTTGGATAGATCATCATTTTGTAAATAATCTCAGTGCTTTCTTTGCTCACTGCAGAAATAAAAGTATTTCTGTTCCATTTTCACTTGGCTGTGCTTTTTGTTTTATTATCCAGGATGTGGATCTATAGCCTTCAAATGCAAAATCTCACAAAACTGAAAATTCTTGCCTCCTTATCACATTAGTAGTTCAGAGAAAAGCCCACAGATTTTGCTATACCGTTAATATATCATTCCAATGTAAAAATAAAGAATAAATTTTGTAATAATTTTCAAAACATAAAGTAGAGCTACCAGAAGTAAAAAAAGTTATGTTAGATAACAGCTAATGAAATTTTAAATATTCTAAATGTAGACTATGTCCTAAATCTCGGTTTGGAAAAAGATAAGACCATTTTATTTCTGAAATTTCTCAGACTTCATTGGAGTAGTTTTAGAAAAACTTACTTTTTGCTATTTTTAAGCATTAACATTGGAAATTTCCTTTATTAAGCATATACATATGAGGCAGGTGCTGGTGTCTCCGGTCTGTAATTTTTGCTACTTAGAAGGCTGAGATCTGAGGATCAAGGTTCAAAGGCAGCCTGGGCAAGAAAGTCCCTGAGAATCTTATCTCTAACTAACAGAAAATTGGAAGTAGCTGTGTGGCTCAAAGTAGTAACGCCTTCGCCTTAAGTTCAAACTCTACAACCATATATATACGTATATATGATTCAGTTCCTTCTTTGAATCTTCATTCTCCCTGTTTTATCTTTGCTGTTGGTTTCTTTTTGATTCTTCAGCATTTAAATGTAAATATGGAGTGAGTGTCTAAAATATAATGTTCACTGGGATGTCATTCAAATGTAATTTTGAGTAATAGATTACTAGACCACTACAATCTATAATTAAGTCCCACTCAAAATATAAAGATGAATAAAATAGTCTTTCAGTATATTAAATTATAAAAGAAGACATGCATATGTAATAATGACATGAAGTCAACTTAAAAAGAACTTGAAAGGATAAAGGAAGTTGTACAAAATTACGTTCACAGGTGTGATTATAAACAGCTCCCACGTCTGGAAAATCTTCATCAAGAAATTAATATTTAGGGTAGTTCTTAAAGAGAAAAAACATATTCAAGGGGAATAGGATGTTCAGTAAAGCATACTGATTCATTTTTTTCCTTTAATTTACATGTGTTTGAAGGATAAGAACTGGAAGCTTTCACAGTTACTTATTGTGTTAAGGAGGGACATTAGTATAAAACAGATTCTTCTCAGACAAGCCAAGTCACTCTCCTCTTTGATTCTTTCCTTCCTTCCAGTCATTTGCTCTAAGACTAAGACTCAAACTTGGTACCTGCCCCTTTCACTCACTGGCTAGTGCTTTAGTAACTGAGACACTCCTTCAGTCCCAAGTCAAGTCATTCTCCACAGGAGTAGTTTTATAAAAGTATGAAACTCAAGATCTACTTCTCACCAATACAGAATGTTTTGATACTTCTGAATTTACAGCACTGTACAATTAGCTCACTCATTTCCCACAGTTGAACATCATCAGCTAATGAATGTAATGAATTTGAAAATCAGAATGGCTTTAAATTCTTCTTTCCCCATTATAGTATCTATGTAAATGCTTGTTAAGTAGACTTCTCAGGAAATGTACTCAACTCCATACTGAGAGATTCATGAAGTTTAGTGTATTTGGAACTTTTTTTATAACTAACAATGACCTTCAATTTTTTCTATGTACTCTTTCCCACATTTTCTCACTAGAAGGAAGCTTAATAAAGCTACTGTTTTCTTAACTTTCTCAGCATAGTTGTTGAACAATAAGAAGAGAGCCTTTCACCTTTTGGGGAGATATTCTGGTCTATTTGAGGGGATTATAGAGAAGAGACAGAAGAAAAACCGTTAAAAGTTGAACAATATAAAAATAGTGCATTTGTTTCTGAAGATGGCCTAGTGAATTGTACTGAAAACTTTTGAATCATGATTGTAGGAAAAAATAAGTGAATGAGGGGAGAACGGTGGAAGATGGCGGCAATTCAGTGTGTCTTTCTGAGCTCCCGCCAAGATACCAGTTCTGGCAGCATAGGGGAAAGTTCTTAACCAAAAATCGATCCTAAGTAAGCTTTAGCACCACAGAGATCTCAGTTGGAGAGGAGAAAGGCAGAAAAACTGGTGCAAGAAGACAACATGGAGCGGCCGTGGAGACAAAGCTTCTCTTCTGAATCTGAGCAGACAGTGCTTCTCGGTGGCGCAGACCTGCCGGCTCCAGGCACA